>NC_143048.1:4275000-4575000 GCF_057628025.1 Oncorhynchus mykiss
GCCTCCAACTGCTCTTAAATGCAAGTAAAACTAAATGCATGCTCTTCAACCGATCACTGCCCACATCTGCCAGCCCGTCCAGCATCACTACTCTGGACGGTTCTGACTTAGAATATGTGGACAACTACAAATACCTAAATGTCTGGTTAGACTGTAAATTCTCATTCCAGGGTCACATTAAACATCTGCAATCCAAAATTAAATCTACAATTGGCTTCCTATTTCGCAACAAAGCATCCTTCACTCATGCTGCCAAACATACCCTTGTAAAACTGACCATCCTACCGATCCTCGACTTCGGTGATGTCATTTACATAATAGCCCCCATCACTCTCCTCAACAAATTGGATACAGTCTATAACAGTGCCATCTGTTTTGTCACCAAAGCCCCATATACTACCCACCACTGCGACCTGTACGCTCTCGTTGGCTGGCCCTCGCTTCATACTCACAAACCCACTGGCTCCAGGTCATCTACAAGTCTCTGCTAGGTAAAGCCCCACCTTATCTCAGCTCACTGGTCACCATAGCAGCACCCACCCGTAGCACACGCTCCAGCAGGTATATCTCACTGGTCACCCACAAAGCCAATTCTTCCTTTGGCCGCCTTTCCTTCCAGTTCTCTGCTGCCAATGACTGGAACGAACTGCAAAAATCACTAAAGCTGGAGACTCTTACCTCCCTCACTAGGTTTAAGCATCAGCTGTCAGAGCAGCTTCTTATCCTACCTCATTTGCACATGCTGTATATAGACTTTTATACTTTTCTACTTCTTCTACTTCTCCCTTGAAAGGCATGAGGTCTGCTTTGTTTTTTGCGCAGGCAGTATACACTCTGTCAATTTCCAATTCACAATTAGAGAAGCCCTCACATTTCCCAGCGGCATCCCTTTTGTGTGGCCATAATGCTCCCTAAAAGCACCTCTCATCTCACTCGCAGGGCACTCCATCACGTGATTGGGTCTTTCTCACAGGCTACAATGGAGACGGACACATCGGGAACGCAACTGCGAGGTGCATATTGAAGATATTGGAAGAACTGTCCACGTTTACTTTTAGTCAACAAAATGAGTAGGCCTAACAAACAGCAAAAGCACTAGCCTACGTCAATCTACTATCCCCCGTAGTACAAAAGTTTAACTATCCTATTCTGTGTGAGAAATAAATATTCCAAGCATTGTCTGGGACAGTTGTGTGATACGATAGATCCCAAATGAATACAACCACTAGCATCAAACAAACTTTTTTATGCAATGACGCTGACAGACGTTTAGTTTAGACGTTTTAGTTTTAAATGTTTATAAACTATTAGGCTATTTATTCAAATGATATGCGCAGCAATGTGCACACGGCTAAACTATTAGGCTATTCCTGCACATTATAAGCGCAGAAAGGCTATAAGCAGGAATGTTCCATTAGCGGGAAAACACCATTCTCAAAAGTGTCCGCAAATGCGATTCTGCATGTAATGCTTTTATTATAAAGGTGCATTTTTATGGTGAAAATGATCTTCCCCAAACTTGAAGCACACTGCTTATGAATGCCAGTTAGGCTCTACGGCCTTTGTAAAGCGGATTAATGTGCTTAATTTTGAGAAGTTATTTGGACGCTTTAGTTGTGATTACAAACCTTATGCTGGGCATCATTCACAAGTGATAATATATAATTCACAAGTGATAGGCTAATATTGTCACCCATCAGACTATTCTTGATTTATTATTGTATTTACATATACTAAATAATATATGTGTGATATTCATTTTGATTTAGAATGGACCATTATCATGCACCTGTCTCGAAACAGGGGCAGCGGGAAAAAATACATGTCATCTACGCACTTAATTAGCGAATGGAGGACGCAGTGATAAGAGGGACAACAGAGTGCTGAGTATCAGGCAGTTAGCAAGTTTGGCAGGCTACTAATGACCAACAGCATTATCAGAGCTTGGAGAAGCCTAATTATCGAAATGTAACTGTGAAATGTGACTGCCTTCATGACTCGTGACCGCCGGTGTGGCGGTAATACAGTCACCGCAACAGCCCCCCGCAACACCCGTGGTGGTGTCTGTGCTTCGCTCTATTCCATTTATTGTTAGCCTAAAAAACTTCCTAGTCCTTGCCAATGACAAGCATACCCATAACATGATGCAGCCACCACCATGCTTGAAAATATGAACAGTGGTACTCAGTGATGTGTTGTGTTGTATTTGCCCCAAACATAATGGCACATTTCTTGCAGTTTTAATTTAGTGTCTTATTGCAAACAAGATGCATGTTTTAGAATATTTGTATTCTGTACAAGCTTCCTTTTTTCCCACTCTGTCATTAGGTTAGCATTGTCGAGTAACTACAATGTTGTTGATCCAACAGTTTTCTCCTATCATAGCCATTAAACTCTGTAACTGTTTTAAAGTCACCTGATGGTGAAATCCCGCCGCGGTTTCCTTCCAATCCGGAAACTCAGTTAGGAAGAACGCCTGTATCTTTGTAGTGACTGTGTGTATTGATACTCCATCCAAAATGTAATTAATAACTTGACCATGCTCAAAGGGATATTCAATGTCTGCTTTTTTTATTTTACCCATCTACAATAGGTGCCCTTCTTTGCGAGTCATTGGAAAACCTCCCTGGTCTTTGTGGTTGAATCTGTGCTTGAAATTCGCCTTATAGCCCTTATAGATAATTGTATGTGTGGGGTACAGAGATGAGGTAGTCATAAAAAAAATCATGTTAAACACTATTATTGCACACAGAGTGATTCCATGCAACTTATTGTGGGACTCGTTAAGCACCTATTTGCAATAAGAAAGGGGTTGAATTGACTCAAGACATCTCAAGACATTACAGTTTTCATTTGTAATTAATGTGTAAAACAATTCTAAAAACATAATTACACTTTGACATTGTTGTCAGTAGGCCAGTGACACAAAACCTCAATATAATTTAAAATTCAGGCTCTAACACGACAAAATGTAAAAAGATCCTGGGCTGTGATTCGACGAGTGAGTTTATAAGGAAGTGCATAGGAGATGTTGTACCCACCGTGACTATTAAAACCTACCCTAACCAGAAATCGTGGATAGATGGCGGCATTCACGCAAAACTGAAAGCACGAACCACCGCATTTAACTATGGAACGGTGACTGGGATTATGGCCAAATATAAACAGTGTAGTTATTCCCTCCGCAAGGCAATCAAACAAGCGAAATGTCAGTATAGAGACAAAGTGGAGTCGCAATTCAAAGGCTCAGACACGAGACGTATGTGGCAGGGTCTACAGACAATTACAACTACAAAAAGAAAACCAGCCATGTCACAGACACCGACATCTTGCTTCAAGACAAACTAAATACCTTCTTTGCCCGCTTTGAGGATAATACAGTGCCACCGACATGGCCCGCTACCATGGACTGTGGGCTCTCCTTCTCCGTGGCTGACGTGAGTAAGACATTTAAACGTGTGAACCCTCGCAAGACGGCATCCCTAGCAGCATCCTCAGAGCATGTGCAGACCAGCTGGCTGGTGTGTTTACGGACATATTCAATCTTTCCCTATCCCAGTCTGCTGTCCCCACATGCTTCAAGATGGCCACCATTGTTCCTGTACCCAAGAAGGCAAAGGTAAACTAATTAAATTACTATAGCCCCGTAGAACTCACTTCAGTCATTATGAAGTGCTTTGAACGGCTACTCAAGGATCAAATCACCTCTACCTTACCTGTCACCCTAGACACACTTCAATTTGCTTACCGCCCCAATAGGTCCACAGAAAATGCAATCGCCATAACACTGCACACTGCCCTGTCCCATCTGGACAAGAGGAATACCTATGTTCATTGACTATAGCTCAGCATTCAACACCATAGTACCCTCCAAGCTCATCATTAAGCTAGAGGACCTGGGTCTCAAACCCGCCCTGTGCTATTGGGTTCTAGACTAATTGACGGGCCACCTACAGGTTATGAAGGTAGGAAACAACATCTCCACTTCGCTGATCCTCAACACTGGGGCCCCACAAGGGTGTGTGCTCAGTCCCCTCCTGTACTCCCTGTTTACTCATAACTGCGTGGCCATGCACGCCTCCAACTCAATCATTAAGTTTGTTGAGGACGCAACAGTAGTAGGCTTGATCACCAACAATGATGAGACAGCTACAGGGAGGAGGTGAGGGTACTAGTGTCAGCAAAACAACCTCTCACTCAACGTCAACAAAACAAAGGAGATTATTGTGGACTTCAGGAAACAGCAGAGGGAGCATTCCCCTATCCACATCAATGGGACAGCAGTGGAGAAGGTGGAATGTTTTAAGTTCCTCAACGTACACATCACGGACAAACTGAAATGGTCCACCCACACAGACCGTGTGATGAAGAAGGCGCAACAGAGCCTCTTCAACCTCAGGAGGCTGAAGAAATTTGGCTTGTCACAATTGAGAGCATCCTGTCGGGCTGCATCATCGCCTGGTACGGCAACTTTTAATGACTCCAACCTAAGTGTATGTAAACTTTCGGCATCAACTGTATGTAAACATTATTAAAGCAGACTGCACCACCCTCTGGAGAGCCTTGCAGGTGTGGGTGGTGCAGTCTGCTTTAATAATGTTTACATACAGTTGATGTCGAAAGTTTACATACACTTAGGTTGGAGTCAATAAAACTTGTTTTTCAAACACTCTACAAATTTCTTGTTAACAAATTATAGTGTTGGCAAGTCGGTTAGGACATCTACTTTGTGCATGACACAAGTAATTTTTACAACAATTGTTTACAGACAGATGATTTTACTTATAATTCACTGTATCACAATTCCAGTGGGTCAGAAGTTTACATACACTAAGTTGACTATGCCTTTAAACAGCTTGAGAAATTCCATAAAATTGTGTCATGGCTTTAGAAGCTTCTGATAGGCTAATTGGCATCATTTGAACCAATTGAAGGTGTACCTAAGGCTGTATTTCAAGGCCTACATTCAAACGCAGTGCCTCTTTGCTTAAAATCAAGGGAAAATCAAAAGAAATCAAGCAAGACCTCAGAAAAAAAGTTGTAGACCTCCACAAGTCTGGTTCATCCTTGGGAGCATTTTCCAAATGCCTGAAGGTACCACGTTCATCTGTACAAACAATAGTACACAAGTATAAACACCATGGGACCACGAAGCCGGCATACCGCTCAGGAGGGAGATGTGTTCTGTCTCCTAGAGGGGAGGCTTGCAAGCCGAAGAACACCATTCCAACCGTGAAGCACGGAGGTGGACACTGACTGACCTAAGACAAGGAATTTTTACTGGGATTAAATGTCAGGAATTGTGAAAAACTGATTTTAAATGTATTTGGCTAAGGTGTATGTAAACTTCCGACTTCAACTGTATCTTGCATTACTCATCTCATATGTCTATACTGTATTTTATACCATATATTGCATCTTGCCTATGCCGCTCTGTCATTGCTCATCCATATATTTATATGTATATATTCTTATTCCATTCCTTTACTTAGATTTGTGTGTATTAGGTAGTTGTTGTGGAATAATTAGATTACATGTTAGATATTGCTGCACTGTCGGAACTAAAAGCACAATTATTTCGCTACACTTGCAATATCCTGCTAACAATGTGTATGTGACCAATAACATTTGATTTGAAGAGATTTCATTGTAGGCAGAACGCATCAGAGTACAATTCAGCCTGTACTAATCAGAGCTGTGGTAGGCTTACATGCAAATAGACCATTGCCGTATATGGATTTGTGCCATTCACTTTGAACTGGACTGTGTTTACAGCATAAGCGGTCATGAGTAGATGAGCTTTTTTTGAGATCAAAGAGAGAGCTGCATGGAGCCACGTTTGCACATGTTTTCATTAACTTTGCTCGTTAGTGAGTTAGTAGTCCAGTTATAGATAATTTGTAGTCAGCAATAGGGGAGTGATTGCTTTCTACAGGAGCACAAAACGTGAACATTTCTAGACATCTTTGAAAAGCGAGTTTGGTAAAGATTTTTTTTGTATTAAAGGGGCAGTGTCGTATTTCGAGACAGGCTTGAATAAGTTAAGGGTAGCATAATTTGTCTGAATCTCTATAATAATGGTATGGGAATAATAAAACATTTTATTTTGAATCAAACAATAACATTGTGTTGGTAGGTCTACATTATGATCAAATAACCACAGCAGCCTACTTGACCACTGTCTGAAACTGTACAGCCTTATTGTTCACAGTAAACGCACGCTGGAAGTTGCACAGAATTTTTTACCACCTTCAAGTTTGCGGTCAGCAGACCTGAAATTTGCTCAGTGTCCCTTTTGAAGGAACATTGGGATTGAATACTTTCTGAAGGCACTGCATCACTAATCCTCTCAGATCTTCAAAAGTGCCTAGGGGGTAGGGACAGGGGTCTGACTTGGTATTCAGGGTCTCACTTGTAGGTGAGGTTGAAATGCTTCCACTTGTGTCCCAGTGGGTTGATGGCGTAGCGTTTGGAGCGGCTCAATGCCGCCGCCGTCACGGGATGATGCTTCACAGAGCTCAGGGACTCCACAGACCGCTCACCAGCTTCCTGAGAGAGATGGAGCGGGGAGAGAGAGAGAGATCATTAGAGGTGACAAGAGGAGCATGACATGACCATGGAGAGGTGAAAACAGTGTGTGTGTAGGAGAGAGAGTGAGAGAGAAGCTTTGCACAGTCAGTATGTTGCAGTAGAGAGAATGGTATAGCGCCTGAGACAAAGAGCAAATGATCAGTAGCCTGTGAAACAAGACAGGACCAGTGGCAACCCGCCATTCAGGGCGAGCTCGAAAATTCAAGCCCCATGGGTCCTGCCATAGAGTTACATCAGAAGTGCCCATCCAAGAAGGCTCAAGGTCATTGGCCACATATAAAATGACATCAAATCACTTTATACCTACCGTAGCTTTGATTGGACTGAACATGTCAACATCACACTTTCAAAATCTTAGCTAGCAAGCTAGAGAAGCGGTCATCATCTACTGGCAAATCCCTTTCAATCCTTGTCATATGAAGAGACATTATAGATAAAACGTATCGGTGCTCATTGGCAATTTGACATGAACATTACACACCAAGATCAAAATCTCAAATTCAAATCAGTGTTTGGAAGGAATCAGTGGCTAACCGCAAGTGTTGCAAAGCAAGCACTAGCCTGCTATTCAGTGGAGAAGGTGTGTGGTGCAAGTCTGGGTTTAAAGGTCTCTCTTCCAAGTTTAAATAGATAAGCATTCAACACCATGGGCCAGAAAAGGTTGAAATACAGTGCATTCGGAAAGTATTCAGACCCTTTGACTTTTTTCACATTTTGTTACGTTAAAGCCTTATTCTAAAATGGATTAATTCGTTTTTTCCCCCTCATCAATCTATACACAATACCCCATCATGACCAAGCAAAAACAGGTTTTAAGATATTTTAGCAAATGTATTAAAAAAAATGTAAATATGACATTTACATAATACATATACAGACCCTTTTCTCGGTACTTTGTTGAAGCACCTTTGGCAGCGATTACAGCCTTGAGGCTTCTTGGGTTCGAAGCTACAAGCTTGGCACACCTGTATTTGGGGAGTTTCTCCCATTATTCTCTGTAGATCCTCTCAAGCTCTGTCAGGTTGGATGGGGAGCATTGCTGCACAGCTATTTTCATGTCTCTCCAGAGATGTTAGATCGGGTTCAAGTCCGGGCCCTGGCTGGGCCACTCAAGGACATTCAGAGACTTGTCCCAAAGCCACTCCTGCATTGTCTTAGCTGTGTGCTTAGGGTCATTGTCCTGTTGGAAGGTGAACATTTGCCCCAGTCTGAGGTCCTGTGTGCTCTGGAGTAGGTTTTCATCAAGGATCGCTCTGTACTTTGCTCCGTTCATCTTTCCCTCGATCCTGACTAGTCTCTCAATCCCTGCCACTGAAAAACATCCACAGCATGATACTGCCACCACCATGTTTCACAGTAGGGAAGGTGCCAGGTTTCTTCCAGACGTGATGCTTGGCATTCAGGCCAAAGAGTCCAATCTTGGTTTCATCCGACCAGAGAGTCTTGTTTTTCATGATCTGTAAGTCTTTAGGTGCCTTTTGGCAAACTCCAAGCAGGCTGTCATGTGCCTTTTAATGAGGAGTGGCTTCCGTCTGGCCACTCTACCATAAAGGCCTGATTGGTGGAGTGCTGCAGAGATGGTTGTCCTTCTGGAAGGTTCTCCCATCTCCACAGAGGAACTCTGGAGCTCTATCAGAGTGACCATTGGGTTCTTGGTCACCTCCCTGACCAAGGCCCTTCTCCCCTGATTGCTCAGTTTGGCCAGAAGGCAAGCTCCAGGAAGAGTCTTGGTGGTTCCAAACTTCTTTCATTTAAGAATGATGGAGGCCACTGTGTTCTTGGGGACCTTCAATGCTGCAGAAATGTTTTAGTACCCTTCCCTAGATCTGTGCCTCGACATAATCCTGTCTCGGAGCTCTGTGGACAATTGCTTCGACCTCATGGCTTGGTTTTTGCTCTGGCATGCACTGTCAACCATGGGATTGAAGCAATTGTCCACAGAGCTCCGAGACAGGATTATGTCGAGGCACAGATCTAGGGAAGGGTACTAAAACATTTCTGCAGCATTGAAGGTCCCCAAGAACACAGTGGCCTCCATCATTCTTAAATGAAAGAAGTTTGGAACCACCAAGACTCTTCCTGGAGCTTGCCTTCTGGCCAAACTGAGCAATCAGGGGAGAAGGGCCTTTTAAATCATGTTCAACGCCTTTCGAATCATTTACCATAGGTGGACTCCAATCAAGTTGTAGAAACATCTCAAGGATGATCAATGGAAACAGGATGCATATGACCTCAATTTAGTGTCATAGAAAACGCTCTCAATACTTATGCAAATACGGCTAGGTCGCCGCTCTTAAGAGGCCACGGAGGCGGGCTAAGAGGCGGACAAGGACTATGGTGGAGTGGGATCCACGTCCCGCACCAGAGCCACCACCGCGGACAGACACCCACCCAGACCCTCCCCTATAGGTTCAGGTTTTGCGGCCGGAGTCCATGCTTCTTGACACCATGCTCACTTAATCCGGAAGCCAGCTGCACTGGCGACCGTGTAAATGTGCATTGCGCTTGGCCTGCCCTGCCACAGCAGTCGCTAGAGTGCAATAGGACAAGGACAACCCAGCCGGCCAAACCCTCCCCTGACCCAGACAACACTGGGCCAATTTTGCGCCGCCTCATGGGTCTCCCAGTCACGGCCAGCTGCATCACAGCCTGGGATCGAACCAGGATCTGTAGTGACGCAGCTAGCACTGCGATACAGTGCCTTAGACTGCTGCGCCACTCGGGAGGCCATGAAAAATATTAATTTAATCATTTTTAGAATACGACTGTAAGGTAACAAAATGTGTAAAAAGTAAAGGGGTCTGAATACTTTCCGACATTACTTCTGCCCCATTCAAAACAACTGGAAACTCGGATCTGGGAAATCTTGCTCCGACTAGGAAAATACGTTTTGAATGGTCATCCAACTCGGAATTCCATGTCTGGAACTCGGTGCTCTTTCTAGAGCTCTGATCTGAAGATCAATGATGTCATGATTCGACTTTGTTTTTTTAAGGGTTCCCAGTTGTCTTAAAACCATCATAAATCCAGAGAATGCCAGACTTTGATGACATAGTTTGATGACAAAATTTGCCCACAAGGACTGCAGAGCCACCTTCCTGTTCAAGTGAGCACAGCACAACAATTTGAGTCCAAAAATGTATTGTATGCTGCTGCATAAATGATGTAATATGCCAGGGAGATATGTATACTGTAGCTAAGAACGTAATACTAAGTGTATGTTGTGTAGTAAGCTCATAGTAGCCCATGTGCCTCACCCTAATAATTTCCCTTTCCCCCTCATAACTTAGCCTACTGTTCTGACTTGGTGGTGAACATGTAGCCTGTAGACTGTTTTAGATAAATGTAAATCATTGAATATTATAAGAGCTTTCATTGTCTGCTTATATGCCCCCTTTATTTATCCTACGGTTCTGACTTGGTGTACAGAGAGAATACTGTAAGAACGGGCCATGTTCTGAATTCTGTCGCTGAACATATATGTTCATATATATATATTATTATAGTTATATTGACTACGTCCGTCCTAGCTCGCTCATTAATGTCGTAATAGAAATTACGGATTGCCTATTATCTGCCCGTCATCCCCTTATGCCATAGTTTGTACATCTCAATTGTCAGTAGAAACCATATTTGTTTAAGCATGTCAGCAATATCAGATATGTTGTTTTTTTATGCAGTAAATGAGGCTGAATGAACTGTTTCGCTGCCAGACAAGGCTCCGCTGATAGCCAGGTGGAGCAGTGGTTAGGATTCACTCCATGGTGCTGAAAAGAACGCTCTGCTGTAGGGACAGCTTTATGTAGACCCTAACAGTTTGCGGGCACCGTTTGTCACCGTTATAGTGCAATGAATGTATTGTTTAGTGTTGTGTGTGTTGTGTAGTGGCTTTGCTGGCAAGGTTTACATGCAAAAATCACTTAAATTATGACATTTTTTTGAATCAGTAAATGGGGGAAGATTTCAACTACCACCCAAACACAAAATAGTAATTGGAGTTGTTCATTCTATTTCTCCACATTTCTTCCACTATGAGTTAAAAGGAATAACTTAAAGTCAAGTTAAGCATTTTTCAGGCTTCCTGGCAAAAGGGAGCATGTCTGGCCTCTAGGAAGAAAATGTAAAAAAAGACACGTGGCACCAGTGCAAAAGGGAACAGAAATCACAACTTAACCCGAGACAGATGTAAAACCCTCCTCATCTGCTCTCGTCACCTGACAGCCCCTCTCCATCTATCCATCTCTCTGTGCTAAAATATCTGTCACCCACATGTGAGCTGAAGCTTCTCCTCCAGCGCCCCCCTCCCCTCCCCTCACCACCTAAACCACTCCTTCCTTTCTTTTCTTCTTTCTCCCCATTTATTTTCCTATTCTAGGCTATTGTAACACTGATCAAAAAATAAACATACACAAAAATACATTAGGATCAAACCAGAAAAATGTGACTGTCAGTGTAGCTTACTTAAAACACTTGTTTTTTCAGTCTGTAAAAAAAACGATAACAAAACACAATAAATTAATGACAATACTGGGTTTGTTGAGTTGCTCGCACAGGCAAACAGTCTAAATATTACTTTTAGAATGTCCGTGTGCAGCCGTCCACTTACCGTTTTCCTTCTACACGTAGGGAGTCCGCCGAACCCATCCAAACCTACCAACATCAGCACTAGTAGAAAAAGTATCCGACGAGTTCCGCGCATCTCAAACACTGGGACGATGCCCTTGGCCGAACTCAACTTCTGCTTCCTGTGCTCCATTGTAACCTGTAGTCGTGTTTTACAGTTGACAGTCAATGGTAACCTACACTCAATGTCGAGAGCACATGATTCTGCTAAATGCAAGGATTGGTATAAAAGAGGTTGATCATCTTGGATAGGCTACCTTATTCAGGTGTTTTCATGCAGAAAGCATGAGTTCTGAACCAGAACGCGGTGCGTATCACAACGTGAAAACCACATTTGAACAGCTCTGCGGAGAATTTGCCATTTGGGCATGGAGCTCCAAATACTCATGTCCCATCAAACTCGTGTCATTCTCAGCATTCCGCGCTATTCTCCTTTGATATAATTGTAAACTCTTACTTTTCAACCGAGTCCTTGGTTAATTGCGTCGCATTTGTATGTTTATTGGGTAACTTTGATACTTCCCTGCCTGGTCTATGCAGCGACCGAACGGATCAGGTGTCGGTCGTACAAGTTCGGGCACGTCAGTCGAGTTGGTGGGATAGAGTGAGAGCGCCGCCCAGTTCTAAAACAACAATTTGTCTCAGCCTCTGCTCTCCCATTCTCTCAAGTGCTCTCAAACTACACACAGTTCTCAACCAGACGAATAGAGGGTAAAATGTTGCCTTCAAGTCTTCAAACTATTTTTGGGCAAACTCTTACTTAAATAACCACTCGTGGAATGTAAAAGTATCTCTCATCGGTTGAGGCCTCAATCCGCCATGGTTTAGAATACAAATTATGAAAGTCATTCATAGTTTATAGGCTAAGGACACATTTTTATAAGGAAACTTTTTCCCATACATTTATTAGTAAGTGTTATTTAGCCACCAAAACTTGACATCGACACAGGCAAGTCTGCAACTCGCAAAAAACACAGCAACAGAGCCAGGGGTTTCTTCACGGTCAGTACTATCGGGGATCCTTGGGACGTCCATAAACTCTAACCCTAACCATAGGGACGTCCCAAGGGGGTATGGACGTCCCAAGGATTCCAAATTGCACGGACTGTTTCTTCACCTGTTGACTCATGTGGCGTGCAGTCCCAACTGTCTGCGCAAGGAAGGTGGGCACCATGACAATATTGCCGCAAAGAACATCCTTCCAGATGCGCTCATTTTTCTTTGCTTGCATGGACCCATTTTCCAATCCATCTGTTCAAACAGGCTCCATTATCCACTTCCTGGCAATTAGCAAGTGGCAACTCAAAAGACTAACAGAGGAGCTGTCAAAAAGTGAACTAACTCAAAATAATTATAGAAATCCATGCCTACATCTTAGCCTATCTCAACTCTCTCTGAACCCCATCTAGGTGTGATAGCTCCTCAGCTAATTATGGATCATCTATTGAAGAGGAAGGCGTTTAGTAGTCTATCATGACTAGCCCACAGTATGCCCCATCCTGGTTAGGCTACAGCAATGTGTCACCGTCTGCAATGCTGTGGCTCAGGAAGAGGCTTTAGGCTTTGCCTCACTGCATCAAGGGTTTGTTCTAGCCTACATCCCTTCATTCACCTCCAGAAAGTGGCCACGCTGGCAACTCTAAAAGTTATACAATTCTGCATGTGAAGTGTGCTCTCATAAAAAATCCATTGTGCAGAATGAGGTAAAATGTTTGTCAATTGAACTTTTTGGCATTGCCCATGGTCTGGCTGGCCAAGTGGTCCACAGTTTCCCCCTATCCCCACCACAGTTTCCCCCTATCCCCATCACTCGGGCTGACCTTAGGAAGACCCCGAGACAGCCTGTGGTTTTCAATAGAAGAGGACCCGTGTGACTCTTAAGAACATATAGCAAGAATTTGTGGGTTATGTTGCATGATATTTATGGATCAGGCCCAACGACAATGCTTTTGTTGTCCCATCCTTCCACTGATAAATTCGGATAAATTAATCACTTTTTGACTGAGAAAGTTAACGAGTAGCCTATCGCAAAATCGCCCGGAGATGATGGATACTGTGAGAACCGTCAGTGACCATCACACTTTTTAAAATGCTGTAAAACTACTACTCTAACACACATCTACAGAATAAGCTCATACATTATTATTCTTTTTTTTACTTGTGTGTATATATTGTATGACATCACATTTTCTGTATGTGTCTGTCTGTGTCACCAAGATGTTCAAATAAACCTAAACATAAGGAGAGTAGCCTAAGACGTCCACTTTAGTTCATTCCCAAAAATATAGAAAAAAATCCTTTCTAGAGACAGATTTTTCAGTAAAGGGCACCTGAATGGCGGTCTCATAACTTCCGCCCCTCACTGGACTTGGCCCTATGCCCAGGGTCTGGCTGCACTCCAGGTGACTAGGGAAACTCTGGGCGGGCTGACCTGACGATGTCACCCACCCTGGGAAGGAGTGGAGAGAAAATAGGGAAGGAAGGAGGAAATGGGGGGAGTCGAAAATAAAAGCTGGAAAGGAGATCTTTTATGGGGCCCTGAAAGATGAGGATTTAATTACGCATCTCTTTATTCATCTGTCCAACCACACCAACACTGCACAAGCTAACTTTTCTAAACAGTCACCTTCAACAAATGTTTCCCTACGGACACTTTAAAACCTATTTAAAGTTTATCCCCACATTGTTTTACTTTAACTTCAAAGTCAGTAACCCACTATTAGAGCTAGCCTACACAACGCTCAATCACACTTAAACATTGAAAATGTTTCTTTTAAATTTGACAGAAAAATCTAATTGCCAACACATTGACTTTCATGAATGCGCATGAATTATCTACTCATAAGTAGTGGGTACTAATGAGTCGCCCCCCCCCCCCTCCCCCATTTCTAAATCAGATATAAGCATTACAATTCATACACATTTGATGGCTTATTATACAGTGCATTCAGAAAGTATTCAGACCCCTTGATTTTTTTCAACATTTTGTTACGTTACAGCCTTATTCTAAAATGGGTTAAATAAAATCTACACACAATCTACACACAATACCCCATAATGACAAAGCAAAACAGATTTTGTAAAATTGTTGCTAATTTCTAAAAAACAGAAATACCTTTACATAAGTATTAGGACCCTTTGCAATGAGACTCAAAATTCAACTCAGGTTCATCCTGTTTCCATTGATCATCCTTGAGATGTTTCTACAACTTGATTGGAGTCCACATGTGGAAAATTCAATTGATTGGACATGATTTAAAAGGCACACACCTGTCTATATATAATCCCATGGTTGACAGTGCATGTCAGAGCGAAAACCAAGTCATGAGGTCGTAGGAATTGTCCATAGATCTCTGAGACAGGATTGTGTCGAGGCACATATCTGGGGAAGGGTACCAAAATATTTCTGCAACATTTAAGGTCCCCAAGAACACAGTTGGTCTCCATCATTCTTAAATGGAAGAAGTTTGGAACTACCAAGACTCTTCCTGGAGCTTGCCACCCGGCCAAACTGAGGAATTGGGGGAGAAGGGCCTTGGTCAGGGAGGTGACCAAGAACCTGATGGCCACTCTGACAGAGCTCCAGAGTTCCTCTGTGGAGATGGGAGAACGTTTCAGAAGGACAACCATCTCTGCAGCACTCCACCAATCAGGCCTTTATGATAGAGTGGCCAGATGGAAGCTACTCCTCAGTAAAAGGCACATGACTGCCCACTTGGAGTTTGCCAAAAGGTACCTAAAGGACTCTCAGACCATGAGAAACAAGATGATCTGTTCTGATGAAACCAAGATTGAACTATGTGCCCTGAATGCCAAGCTTCACACCTGGAGGAAACCTGCCACCACCCCTACGGTAAAGCATGGCGGTGGCAGCATCATGCTGTGGGATGTTTTTCAGTGGCAGGGACTGGGAGACTAGTCCAGATCAAGGGAAAGATGAACGGAGCAAAGTACAGAGCAATCCTTGATGAAAACCTGCTCCAGTGCGCTCAGGATCTCAGACTGGGGCGAAGGTTTACCTTCTAACAGGACAACGACCCTAAGCACACAGCTAAGACAACACAGGAGTGGTTTTGGGACAAGTCTCTGAATGTCCTTGAGTGGCCCAGCCAGAGCCCGATCAAACATCTCTGAAGAGACCTGAAAATAGCCGTGCAGAGACGCTCCCCATCCAACCTGACAGAGCTTGAGAGGATCTGCAGAGAAGAATGGGAGAAACTCCCCAAATACAGGTGTGCCAAGCTTGTAGAGTCATACCCAAGAAGCCTCAAGGCTATAATCGCTGCCAAAGGTCCTTCAACAAAGTACTGAGTAAAGGGTCTGAATACTTATGTAAATGTGATATTTCAGTTTTTTTATTTCAATATATTTGCAAAAATTTCTAAAAACTAGTTATTCTTTGTCATTAATGGGGTATTGTGTCTAGATTGATGAGAGGGGGGAAATGATTTCATCCATTTTAAAATAATGCTGTAATGTAACAAAAAGTCAAGGGATCTGAATACTTTCCGAATGCACTGTATATAGTTATTAGTGTAAACATTAATAATATACAGCGCCTTCAGGAGGTAATATTTATTTTTTTACCATTATTTAACTAGGCAAGTTAGTTAAGAACAAATTCTTATTTTCAATTACGGCCTAGGAACAGTGGGTTAACTGCCTGTTCAGGGGCAGAACGACAGATTTGTACCTTGTCAGCTCGGGGGTTTGAACTTGCAACCAACGCTCTAACCACTAGGTAACCCTGACTTTTTTCACATTACTAGTCCAATGCTCTAACCACTAGGCTACCCTGACTTTTTCCACATTTTGTTGTTACAAAGTGGGATTAAAATGGATTTGTAATCTTTTTGTCAACAATCTTCACACAATACTCACATTTTTTATTTCACCTTTATTTAACCAGGTAGGCTAGTTGAGAACAAGTTCTCATTTACAACTGCGACCTGGCCAAGATAAAGCAAAGCAGTTCGACACAAACAACAATCCAGAGTTACACATGGAATAAACAAACATACAGTCAATAATACAGTAGAAAAAGTCTATATACAGTGTGTGCAACTGAGGTAGGATAAGGGAGGTAAGGCAATAAATAAGTAATTACAATATAGCAATTAAACACTGGAATGGTAGATGTGCAGAAGATGAATGTGCAAGTTGAGATACTAGGGTGCAAAGGAGCAAGATAAATAAATAAATACAGTATGGGGATGAGGTAGTTGGATGGGCTATTTACAGATTAACTATGTACAGGCGCAGTGATCTGTGAGCTGCTCTGACAGCTGGTGCTTAAAGCTAGTGAGGGAGATAAGTGTTTCCAACTTCAGTGATTTTTGCAGTTCGTTCCAGTCATTGGCAACAGAGAACTGGAAGGAAAGGCGGCCAAAGGAAGAATTGACTTTGGGGGTGACCAGTGAGATATACCTGCTGGAGCGCGTGCTACGGGTGGGTGCTGCTATGGTGACCAGTGAGCTGAGATAAATTGGTGCTTTACCTAGCAGAGACTTGTAGATGACCTGGAGCCAGTGGGTTTGGCGGCGAGTATGAAGTGAGGACCAGCCAACGAGAGCATACAGGTCGCAGTGGTGGGTAGTATATGGGGCTTTGGTGACAAAACAGATGGCACTGTGATAGACTGCATCCAATTTGTTGAGTAGAGTGTTGGAGGCTATTTTGTAAATGACATCGACAAAGTCGAGGATCAGTAGGATGGTCAGTTTTACAAGGGTATGTTTGGCAGCATGAGTGAAGGATGCTTTTTTGTGAAATAGGAAGCCGATTCTAGATTAAATTTTGGATTAGAGATGCTTATGGGAGTCTGGAAGGAGAGTTTACAGTCTAAGTGTCAAAGTAGAAGAAACATTCTAATGTTTGTAAAAAATTACAGCTGTGAGTCTTTCTGGGTAAGTCTCTAAGAGCTTTCCACACCTGGGTTGTGCAACATTTGCCCATTATTCCTTTCAAAATTCTTCAAACTCTGTCAAATTGGTTGTTGATCATTGCTATACAACCATTTTCAGGTCTTGTCAAATCAAGCTGATTTAAGTCAAAACTGTAACTCGGCCACTCTGTCACAGCTGTCGAAAGAGGAAGACCAAGGTGCAGCATGGTGAGCGTATATTTTCTTTTAAAAAATGACGCCACCAAAACAACAAACGAGCCCACTACCGTGAAGCTTACACGGCTCAATGCCTCAAACAAAGTTAACTACCCACAAACACAGGTGGGAAAAAGGGCTGCCTAAGTATGGTTCCCAATCAGAGACAACGATAGACAGCTGTCCCTGATTGAGAACCATAACGGCCAAAACAAAGAAATACAAAACATAGAAAATAGAACATAGAATTCCCACCCCACATCACACCCTGACCTAACCAAATAGAGAAATAAAACGGCTCTCTATAAGGTCAGGGCGTGACACACTCAGGAACATTCATGCTCTTCTTGGTAAGGGACTCCAGTATAGATTTGGTCTTCTGTTTTAGGTTATTGTCCTGCTGAAAGGGGAATTTATCTCCCAGTGTCTGGTGGAAAGCAGAATGAGCCAGGTTTTCCTCTAGGATTTTGCCTGTGTTTAGCTTCATTCCGTTCCGTTTATTTTTTATTCGGAAGAACTCCCAAATCCTTAATGAATTTCGGTTCCAGAGTGGCGCAGCAGTCTAAGGCACTGCATCTCAGTGCTAAAGGTGTCACTACAGACCCTGGTTTGATCCTGGGCTATATCACAACTGGCTGTGATCTGGAGTCCCATAGGGTGGCGCACAATTGGCCCAGTGTCGTCTGGGTTTGATCGGTGTAGGCTGTCATTGTAAATATGAATTTGTTCTTAACTGACTTGCCTAGTTAAATAAAGGTTAAAAAAATAAATGATTAAAAGCATATCCATAAAATGATGCAGCCACCACTATGCTTGAAAATATGGAGAGTGGTACTCAGTGATGTGTTATATTGGAAATTCCTCAAACTTATCACTATCAGTGTTACTCACAGCCATTAAACTTTCAACTGTTTTAAAGTCACTATTGGCCATCATGATGAAATCCCTGGGCGGTTTCCTTCCTCTCCAGCAACTGAGTTGGGAAAGACGCCTGTATCTTTGTAGTGACTGGGTGTATTGATACATCATCAAAAGTTTAATTAATAACTTCACCATGCTCAAAGGGATATTCATTGTCTGAAAACCTCCCTGGTCTTTGTGCTTGAATCTGTGTGACTGAGGGACCTTATAGATAATTGTATGTGTGGGGTACAGAGATGAGGTAGTCATTACAATTACGTTAAACACTATTATTGCATGGAGTGAGTCCATGCAACTTGTGACTTGTTGAGCACATTTTTACTCCTAAATGTATTTATGCTTGCCATAACAAATGGGTTTGAATACTTGACTCAACATTTTTCAGCTTTTGATAAATTCATTTGAAATGTTTTATTTTTTTAAGAGTTACACTTTGACATTACTGGGTATTGTATGTAGGCCAGTGACAAAATATCTAATTTTATTCCATTTTAAATTCAGGCTGTAACACAACAAAATGTGGAAAAGGTCGAAGTGTGCAAATACTTTCTGAAAGCACTGTAACTGCAAGACAGAAACTGAACTTCTGCTGCAGAAATAAGTTGATAGACAGAATTCCATTGGTTACACCTTTTTATTGGGATTACCTTGACAGTCACATAGTTACCAAATGGATCCCATGGAAACATTGAAGCAGAGGGTCAAGCCCCCAGGACTCTCCCTACCCATCCCTCAGGGTGTGGCATGACATAGTGGGCATTGACCAGAGAGGGAGACTAGGTCTCAATTGGCAACCTATTGCCTATATAGTGCACTACTTTTGGCCAGGGCCCATAGGATTTTGGGAATAGTGTGCAATTACAGCCAGCCAAAGAGATAGAGTTTTTCAGAAGTTAGCAGAAGCTCTGTCCCAAATGGCACCTTAAAAGTAATGTACTATTTGGGACGCAACCCATTTCTCGCTCTCTGGTAACACACACCATTGTTCCATATCCAAATCCCTTCATTAAACTGATTTCAAAATTAAGTTGTAAACAATTTTTTTTTTTATATGAGTGGGGGAAATCAGTGCACATGGAATATAAGGGGGTTTTTGAAGGTTAAAGGAATAGTTCACCCAAGTTACAAATGAGTTTCCTTACCCTGTAAGCAGTCTTTGGACAAGGTATGACAGCAAGCCATGCTTTGGTTTAGTTTCCTTGGCACCGTTTCCACATGCAAACATTTTAGCATTTGTGGCACAAATCCCATTGAAGTCATGGGACCAATATTATCGTTTTTCATGCATCATGTCCAAATGGATCACAAATTGATTTGAACATGATGAGCAACAAATGCTAATATCGGTCCCATGACATGAATGGGATTTGTGCCACAAATGATAAAACATTAGCATGTGATAACAGTGACAGGGAAACTAAACCAAAGCATGTTGTTGTCGTACCTTGTCCATAGACTGCTTACAGGGTAAGGAAACCAATGCCATTGTAATTTGTTGAACTATCCCTTTAACTGGTCAAGAAATACACCCATGCTAATGTAAAGCGTATGGAAGGGTCAGCATTCCAGTCGGGATCAGAACTGGGAATTTACAGCCAGAATTTCAGACTCCCGAGACATGTTCAGCAGATCGTGGTCCTGGGGAAGAATAGCAATGCACTCGCGCACACACGCACACACACACACACAGATCTGCTCAACTGCGTCTCCTACACAAACACCATCCCTAACAGCAGACCATTGAGACCGTAACAACTGGCTCTGCTCGATAGCACATTTTTACCATTCATACAATATAGAGATGTGTTTATATATATTTATATTCATAGACTGATGTGTCCCGTCTATTGTCATCGCTACATTTTTGTTGTTGTTCCTAAAACTGACAATTTTGGTCACACAGAAGGAATCTCTGCAGCACTTAAGACAGAAAACGACAGGAAGTACAGCAAAATGATACCTGCGTCAGGAGGAATCATAATAACAATGACACCCCCAGCTATTGGAAATAGTAGAGGAGGACTAAGGGTGTGGGATAAGACCGCGAGACAGCGCGATGGAATGGTGGCCAGAGAGCTTTAGAGAAGCACGACAAAGCACTAAATACAAAAACACAAGACGATTCATGACTAAAATACTCGGGGAAGGCCGGGTGTTAAAATAACTAAACGTATCAAATGTACTGAAAACGGCATGACACTTAACGGATGCATCTACACCACATACGGCTGAAAACTACACACTAGGCTAAAGAGTGACTCCACCGGTTAGATATAGATACAGGGGCAGGGCTGGGGAGAGAGAGGTGGGACAAGAGACGTTAGTTGCTACAGGAGAACAGAAGAGCGACACACACACTCCTATGCCAGCATCAAGAGAGGGAGGGTAGCAGTTACTCCTAAGCCAATGATACATGGTCAGATACTTTTTTTTATCCTCCTAATACATTAGGATTGAGGGTATGGTGCGTGATCTTATTCTAGATCTGTGGTTATGGGCAAGGGGTATAGTTGTCCACTAATTCAGTGCCATGGGGAATAGATGGGTTGTACAGGAATAGTAAACAACATATCATGGGGGTGGAATGGATTTTTTGTTTAGATTAAAAAGGGGAAAAGAGCCTTTAGATGCAGATGGTATTTTTTGTACTTCACAGGATGTTTGCATTATTTATACATATATGCGTTTAGTAATATAATAATTTTCAATATATAGATTTTTTTTCGTTTGTCAGGAAAAAAAGACTGAAAGAAACGACCCCATGTTGTCATCTTTCGCTCCCTCCCTTGGTCCAGCCTCTTCCCTGTTGCGTCCCTCTTTCCACCCGATTGTGAGGTGGCGGTTAGCAGCGTGTCTCGTAAATGCCGCTGCGGCCGATATAGCGCACCCATTTGATGACGTCGTGGTCACTGTAGTTCAGCTTGGGCTCGAACACCTTCAGGTAGCGCACCTTGAGTCCGGACGGAGCAAATGGCACCTGGGAGACCATAACAGAACCATAATTACACCTGGGAGAGAGTTTATTTAACTAAGTAAGTCAGTTAAGCACAAAATCTTATTTCATAATGACGGCCTACACCGGCCAACACTGGGCCAATTGTGCGCCACCCTATGGCACCAAACACAGCTCGTTGTGATACAGCCTGGATTCAAACCAGGGCGTCTGTAGTGACGCCTCTAGCATGAAGATGCAGTGCCTGAGACCGCTGTGCCACTGGGGGGCCCATTTGACAGGCCAGAAACATTATCACACCTGGGTCATTCAACCATTGAAGTTGGTAATAGTTGGTAATACAGCACAAACTGATCTGGAGCCCAGCTACAGTAGAGATAGAGGAAATAAAAGACCTAATCACCTCAAAGTTCATAGAGATGGGAGGGCGCGCCCACTTCTTCTTGTCGTTGGTGGGCAGCAGCTCAATCTCAGCACTGATTTGAGACTCCTTCATCCCTGCCATACGTTTGATCCTGCAGACACGCATAGCCACACACAGTTAAGACCATTCCACAGCACAAACACAGACGTGTGCGCACACGCGCACACACACTAGGGATGAGCACGGTTAATCGAATATCCGGATATCAAACCCTCATTCAAGGGTTTTGTTTAATTTTGTACTATTTTCTAAATTGTAGAATAATAGTGAAGACATCAAAACGATGAAATAATACACATGGAATCATTTAGTAACTAAAAAAGTGTTAAACCAATCAAAATATATTTTATATTTGAGATTCTTCAACGTAGCCACCCTTTGCCTTGAAGACAGATTTGCACACTTTTGGCATTCTTTCAACCAGCTTCATGAAGTAGTCACCTGGAATGCATTTCAATTAACAGTTGTGCCTTGTTGAAAGTTATTTGTGGAATTTCTTTCCTTCTTAATGCGTTTGAGCCAATCAGTTGTGTTGTGACAAGGTAGGGGTGGTTAACAGAAGATAGCCCTATTTGGTGTCCATCTTATGGATCCAGGATTTTGTGAAGAAAAATTGTGATTCCCGTGGCCAAAAATGCTTGTTTTGCTGCAGCTTTTCTGAAAATCTGCAATACATTTTGAGATGTTTTCTTTTCACGTTAATTTCATATAAAGCAATAAAAGTAATATGTGCTCAGTTTTAGGACGATTTTAAGCAGAATACATAATACTAAAACAATTAGAAACATCTAAAGTGCTCAATTCTGTTTATTTTCCTGAACAAACAGCTCTCTCATAATCCACTCACAGATTCACACACACACACACCTCTCCATCAGGATTAGGGCTTGCTATCAACACAAGATGCACCTCCCATTCCTACTCATTCTCTCTCTCTCTTAAAAAAACAAGGAGGTATTTGGACATAAATTATGAACTTTATCGAACAAATCAAACATTTATTGTAGAACTGGGATTCCTGGGAGTTATGATGAAGATCATCAAAGGTAAGGTAATATTTATAATGCTATTTCTGACTAATGTTGACTCTCTTTGGCTGTTTTGGTCTCTGAGCGCCGTACTCAGATTATTGCATGGTATGCTTTTTCCGTAAAGTTTTTTTAAAAATCTGACACAGCAGTTGCATTAAGGAGAAGTTTATCTAAAGTTCCATGTATAATAGTTGTATCTTTTATCAATGTTTATTATGAGTATTTCTGTAAATTGATGTGGCTCTCTGCAAAATCACTGCATGTTTTGGAACTACTGAACATAACACGCCAATGTAAAATGAGATTTTGGGATATAAATATGCACTTTATCGAACAAAACATACATGTATTGTGTAACATGAAGTCCTATGAGTGTCATCTGATGAAGATCATCAAAGGTTAGTGATCAATTTAATCTATATTCCTGCTTTTTGTGACTCCTCTCTTTGGCTGGAAAATGGCAGTGTTTTTCTGTGACTTGGTGGTGACCTAACAATCGTTTGTGGTGCTTTTGCTGTAAAGCCTTTTTGAAAAATAAAACGGTGTGAAATAATTGTTTGCTTGATGAATTTTAATTATGAGATTTTTGTTGTTTTGAATTTGGCGCCCTGCACTTTCACTGGCTGTTGGCGGGGTGGGACGCTACCGTCCTGAATATCCCAGAGAGGTTAAGCCATTTTGCCACAACATTGGAAGTATGCTTGGGGTCATTGTCCATTTGGAAGACCCATTTGTGACCAAGCTTTAACTTCCTGACTGATGTCTTGAGATGTTGCTTCAATATATCCACATAAATTTCTTTCCTCATGAAGCCATCTATTTTGTGAAGTGCACCAGTCCCTCCCGCAGCAAAGCACCCCCACAACATGATGCTGCCATCCCCGTGCTTCACGGTTGGGATGGTGATCTTCGGCTTGCAAGCTTCCCCATTTCTCCTCCAAACATAATGATGGTCATTATGGCCTAACAGTTCTATTTTTGTTTCATCAGACCAGAGGACATTTCTCCAAAAAGTTGCAAACCGTATGCTGGCTTTTTTTATGGCGGTTTTGGAGCAGTGGCTTCTTCCTTGCTGAGCGGCCTTACAGGTTATGTCGATATAGGACTTGTTTAACTGAATAAAGTCCCCAATTAACCAGTGGCGCAATTAACAACTTTTTTTGGTCCGTAGTTTATAGGCGACTGTGAAGCGTTTCTCAGGCTGGTGCCTAACCTGTGTGGAGTTCATCAGGTACAAAACAGTAAAAATTGACTGAAACAGGGAGGGACTACCTGGACTTGTCCAATAAGAACCACTTATTTTCCATGTTTTCCCCCAGGTTGCGTAATGTTTTCCAATGTGAGCCCTAATAAACAGGGCCCTGGTACGGATAACCTGAGAACGACAGTGAGGAAAACTTACTTCCAGACGATGGCGTTCTCGCTGGCCTTGTACTTGGCCTTGCCCTTCATGCAGATCACCTGGACCCCGCTGGTGTTGAGAGGGGTGGGGATGCGCACCTGGGTAGTAAGAACATGGAAAAAGACATTCAGCTCAGTGGATCCATTCCCCATCTACAAACACTCATTCATTAGTTTATGGGTAAGACCAAGGGTGCTTCCGAAATGGCTATGTTGAGCACTACTACAAAAGTGTGTAATTTCAGGACTTTTACCTGACCGTGATGACCACGACCTGGTCAGGTACTGTGTCCAAAGCTTTATGCTCACTTGGTACCCCTATATCCCTCTGTAGCCATACCTCAATCTTCTGAGCCAGAAGCGAGGGCTTGAAGTTGGACTTAATGACCACCTTGACTTCAAGCTTGGTGCGGCCCACCTCCCTGACAAGGGGGATGACACGGAAGGGTAGGATGATGTCCTTGGTGGTGCGGTACCTGTGGAGAAGTGGCAAACACACACACAAAACAGACACATAAAGACATAGCCTGTGTGTGAATGTGTGTGTGTGTGCGTGTGTTTGTGTGTCTGTATCACACAAGCTCGTTACCTCATGAGTTCACATTCTCCGTCCGGAGGAATGAAGCTGATGCTGCGCTCAGCGTCAAACTTGCTGAGACGCACACACTGGTGGAATGTACAGTCGTCAATGGCTATGGATTGCTTACCGCCACCACCGCCACTAAGAGAGGGAGATAAAGGAGAGAGGGAGAAAGGGATGGAGCGAGAGAGGGAGATAAAGGAGAGAGGGAGGGAGATAAAGGAGGGAGAGAGGGAGGGAGCGAGAGAGGGCGATGAAGGAGAGAGGGAGATAAAGAAGAGAGGGAGGGAGAGAAGAGAGAGTGAGATAAAGGAGAGAGAGAAAGAGAGAGAGGGAGATAAAGGAGAGAGAGAGGGAGATAAAGGAGAAATAGAAATAGAGAGAGAGGGAGATAAAGGAGAAATAGAGAGAGAGAGAGATAAAGGAGAAATAGAGTGAAAAAGAGAGAGAGAGAGAGAGAGATAAAGGAGAAATAGAGAGAGAGAGAGAGAGAGAGAGAGCGAGAGAGAGAGAGAGAGAGATAAAGGGGAGAGAGGGAGACAGGTGTTTAGAGGGGACAAGAGAGCCACACATAGACACACACACTGAAGGAGGGGAAACCGATCCTAATCATAATACACAGACATTAGATGACAGTGAGATTAACGATTAACATACATTTACGAAGAGTATGAATTTCAATGAAGAGCTGATGCACTCTGAGCTCCAACATACTGAAATCCACACACACACACAACGGATAGACAAAGCAGTAGAGGTGTACCAGCCAGACACCACAACACTAATTGCCTGGTCAGTCTGACTTGCATGTCACGTTGCGTTCAGAAGGATGCAAAATTAGATTGATTGATTATGAACACTACATGTTCAGATCTACCAGTCAGAAAATCAGACACATAACATTGCTCTGTACTGAACGCATCCCTGTGTAGACAAAACGATGGACAGACAAGACAGACACACACAGAGGCAGACTGAGGATGGAGAGTGAATGATGTACACTACCTGCCTCCCAAATCACTGAGGTCCAGCACAGAGAGAGGGAGAAAATCACAGCACGAATCAAGAAGGGGAAAAAAACACAGCTTGACATCTTAGCACTATAAACATAATGCCAGGAAAGAAAAAGGTCATAAAAAAGAGGGTGATGGAAAATGATGAACAAAGTAACAAGTCATGTGATGTAGTTGCAGCATGATGACTTGGTTACGATGGCTGCGGAAAACGGAGTCATCTGGTCAAAAGTAGTGCACTTTATAGGGAATAGGGTGCCATGTGGAACACAGGCAATGTGTTCACCTCCCAATCAGTGTTTGGACAAGAAGAACGGCATGTGAAAACCCTTTAGAGAATGATTTAAGGTTTTCCATTTTACAGTTTTATCTCAGTCTTTTCAGCAGCAATCCAGTATTTGACAGTGTCAGTGACCCATTTTGCTTTGATCATTATGGGTACTTAAACAAATCAAGATGTTCAAGGCTTTACAAAACATTCAATGAGCATAAACAAAAATATTTTAAAACCAAATGTACAGTACAGGAGCTTAATTCTAGCCTGGTCCCAGATCTGCTGTTTTTGCCAACTCCATTGATGTCATTGGCAAGCCAAACATTGTTTGGCATGACAATGAGTGCCAGAGTTGGCATGACGGCACAAACAGACTGGCACTCAGGCTAGCTTAATCCACGGTATAGCTGCAGGCACCAGCAAAGGGCCTTCAGTCAGCTTGCTCTAGAGTTTAGGATATTTCCTATTGGTGAATTCAACAGCTTACTGGGGTGAGAGTTCTATGGACCGGTGGTGTGAAACCTCATTAAGCACCTCTGCCCCCTTGGAAATACAAGCGCTGTGCACAGCTTAATTGAATCAGATCAAGTGCCTTTCTATATCTATTCTACAGATTATTCTAATCTATATTCTAATCTACTTTTTTATCTATATTTTTGGGCCACTGTTTTTGTTGTGATATCTTGTTTGATACTCTCGGACAGTGACATCTGCAAAAAATAATTGACTGAGAACACATCACTTACAGCAACGACCTGGAGAATAGTTACAGGGAGGGGGGGGGGGGGGGGGGATTAATGAGCCAATTGGAAACTGGGGATGATTAGGTGGCAATGATGGTATGAGAGCCAGATTGGAATTTAGCCGTGCCACTGGAGTTAACACCCCTACGATAAGTGCCATGGGATATTTAGCGACCACAGAGAGTCAGAACACCCGTTTAACGTCCTATGCAAAAGACAGCACCCTACACAGGGCAATGTCCTAAATCACTGACCTGGGGCATTGGGATATATAAACACTGCTGTAACATTTGCGCTTATAATATACTGCTGTGTGCGCATTGCTGAGCCTATGTGAAGAAATGGCCTAATAGTTGATCAACATTTTTAAGCTAAACGTTCTGATCTGTTGCCCCATGCTACTGGTTGTTTTAATTTGGGATCTTTCGCCTCCCACAACTGTCCAAGACTATGTTCGGAATTTTCATTTCTCGCACAGAATAGAAAAGGTAATCTTTTGCTCTATGGGGGATAGTATATTGACATAGGTTAGTGCTTTTGCTGTTCGTTAGGCCTACTCATGTTGTTGGCTGATGAAAAGTAAATGTGGGCAGTTCTTCTTATATCTTCGTCCCAGATGTGTTTGTCTTCACTTGTAGCCTGTGAGAAAGACCCGATCACGTGACAGAGAGCCATGTGAGTGGGAGGTCCTTCGAGCACCCAGCCGGGAGAAGGGAATTATAATATTATATTCAGCTCAAGGGCACAAACGGTCACTGGCCGCAAAAAGTATGGATTTTTTTAGGGGGCATTATGGCCACACAACAGGGATGCCAGCCGGGAAATTCGAGGCATTATGAAGTGCTTGTCAAATTGTGAATAAGAGACTGATGAAGAGTGTACAGCCTGTGCAAAAAACAAAGGAGAGCTCATGCCTATCATGTGACTTATTTTCAAACCATCATTAGAGTCGTATCATGCAGCCTTACAATGTATCATACATCAAAACATATAGCCTAATGTTTGTACCACAACTGCAGTTATGTAAATAACACTAAATTAAGCATATAGGAGGACCTGTTTCTTTATTAACTGCTCAACACAGAATAGCTGCATGTGCGCACTCAAATCGTTTGGAGAAAATATCCTTTCTATTTTATTCCGTTTTGTTCCATTGTATTCCTCATACTATAAAATAATATAAAATAATGCCACAGAATTCTAAGCAAATCTTGTCTGCTAAATTAACTAGTGTAGCCCACAGCCATATGGCGTAGCCAGATCAGGAACTAGCATAAGGACAACTCACAGTACGCTATTCTGTTCTTCTGAAATATACTACATTTTCTTCATATCATCTTTCTTTACACCTGTCTAAAATAAATAATAGATTTATGAAGGTGTACGATATATTACATGGATTTATTCGATTTGTAAAAATGTAGATTTTCCAAAGGTCTGTGGATGGTAGGATATGTGTGTGGAAGCCAGGATATTCTAAATGTGTTTATGTTAATTAACGGTCAATTACCATGAGACCAGCAGTTATTTGCTTGACAATCACCAGCTGACAAAATGTAATGACCGCTACAGCCCTAATTATGTTTGGTTATAGGTGCAACCAAATATCAACATTTAAAGATGTATCTTCTGCTTGGATAGTTCCATCTGCACCACTGACTTAGTCTGGCTTTAATTCCAGGTTGTTGGATTCACGTCTCAACTAAACATCAAACTTAAAGAATAGGACTAAATTAAATCAAACTTTATTTAAAGTACATTCAAGTATTTGGGGGTTTGAGATTGAGTCGTGAAACCAACAGACTATCAATTTTTTATCTGTAGACAAATTAAAGTCAGATTAAGTCAGTGGCACAGATATCCAAGCAGAGGATACATCTCCTTTAAATATTGATATTTGGTTGCGTTGTCAACCAAACACAATTCAATATTACTTTTGTAATACAGTACATAGTTTTATTACAAACTAATGTAACATTCAACATTAAAATGAGTAACACATCCATGGCCACATTCAGGTTACAGTGACTAAAAATGTCTTATGTAACCGTATAAAGTGTGCATGTTCAAGATAGCATATGCAAAGGTCGTCGCAGATCTTCACAATTGCTGTAATAATCTGCACCGAATCTCAAACGGCATTGATCACTTGCACCATGTGCTTTGAATGTAATCTCAACTACAATGCAGGTCACTTGGTTCTGCTATTAGATGAAACAGTGATAACACAATCTGTTGCATAAATAAACAAAATATCTGACATTGTATTCCCATTGGAATGTATTCCCATTGGAATGTATTCCCATTGGAACGTTCTGTACTTTTAAATGGTTGACAGTGCAGTGATAGACAATAGGGTGACAACTTAACAAAATGTCAAATTGTTTTTCCATTGGTATTTGATTGCGCTTTTTAGATGGTTGAAAGCATAGTGGTCACACATTGGAAATTCAACTAACTTTTGCCTGTCTTTTTGAGGGGTGAATATACAGTGTACAAAATACTAGGAACACCATCCTAATATTGAGTTGCACCCCCTTTTGCCCACAGAACAGCCTCAATTTGTCGGGGCATGGACTCTACAAGGTGTCGACAGCATTCCACAGGGATACTGGCCCGTGTTGACTCCAATGCTTCCCACAGTTGTCAAGTTGGCTGGATGTCCGTTGGGTGGTGGACCACTCTTGATACACACAGGAAACTGTTGGGTGTGAAAAACTCAGCAGCATTGCAGTTCTTGATACACACTAACCGGTTCGCCTGGCAGCTACTACCATACCCCGTTCAAAGGGACTTAAATCGTATCCTCAATGGCACACATACAAAACCCATGTCTCAGGGCTTAAAAATCCTTCTTTAACCTGTCTCCTCCCCTTCATCTACACTGATTGAAGTGAATTTAAAAAGTGACATCTATAGGTGGAATTACCTGGACAGTCTAGGCCTATTCGCATGGGACTAGTATTACTTTAGAACATCGGTTATGTAATTATTACCACAGCATGTCAGTTTTTCCAGTGAACGATTCGGACGGGATTCGTTTTTACCAAACTGCCACTGTAAATATTTTTTTCCTCATTCAAAATGGACTGTTATGACAGAAGCCTGGAGGCCCTTCTAGGAGTGAAGATATTTCACATCTAGGGATATCCTAATATTGGTCTAATGGCCTTCAGTTGGGTAAAAGTCTAAATACACTGCTCAAAAGAATAAAGGGAACACTTAAACAACACAATGTAACTCCAAGTCAATCACACTTCTGGGAAATCAAACTGTCCACTTAGGAAGCAACACTGATTGACAATACATTTCACATGCTGTTGTGCAAATGGAATAGACAACAGGTGGAAATTATAGGCAATAAGCAAGATAAATTATAGGCAATCACCCCCAATAAAGGAGTGGTTCTGCAGGTGGTGACCACAGACCACTTCTCAGTTCCTATGCTTCCTGGCTGATGTTTTGGTCACTTTTGAATGCTGGCGGTGCTTTCACTCTAGTGGTAGCATGAGACGGAGTCTACAACCCACACAAGTGGCTCAGGTAGTGCAGCTCATCCAGGATGGGACATCAATGAGAGCTGTGGCAAGAAGGTTTGCTGTGTCTGACAGCGTAGTGTCCAGAGCATGGAGGCGCTACCAGGAGACAGGCTAGTACATCAGGAGACGTGGAGGAGGCCGTAGGAGGGCAACAACCCAGCAGCAGGACCGCTACCTCCGCCTTTGTGCAAGGAGGAGCAGGAGAAGCACTGCCAGAGCCCTGCAAAATGACCTCCAGCAGGCCACAAATGTGCATGTGTCTGCTCAAACGGTCAGAAACAGACTCCATGAGGGTGGTATGAGGGCCCGACGTCCACAGGTGGGGGTTGTGCTTACAGCCCAACACCGTGCAGGACGTTTGGCATTTGCCAGAGAACACCAAGATTGGCAAATTCGCCACTGGCGCCCTGTGCTCTTCACAGATGAAAGCAGGTTCACACTGAGCACATGTGACAGACGTGACAGAGTCTGGAGACGCAGTGGAGAACGTTATGCTGCCTGCAACATCCTCCAGCATGACGAGTTTGGCGGTGGGTCAGACATGGTGTGGGGTGGCATTTTTTGGGGGGGCCGCACAGCCCTCCATGTGCTCGCCAGAGGTAGCCTGACTGCCATTAGGTACCGAGATGAGATCCTCAGACCCCTTGTGAGACCATATGCTGGTGCGGTTGGCCCTGGGTTCCTCCTAATGCAAGACAATGCTAGACCTCATGTGGCTGGAGTGTGTCAGCAGTTCCTGCAAGAGGAAGGCATTGATGCTATGGACTGGCCCTCCCGTTCCCCAGACCTGAATCCAATTGAGCACATCTGGAACATCATGTCTCGCTCCATCCACCAACGCCACGTTGCATCACAGACTGTCCAAGAGTTGGCGGATGCTCTAGTCCAGGTCTGGGAGGAGATCCCTCAGGAGACCATCCGCCACCTAATCAGGAGCATGCCCAGGCGTTGTAGGGAGGCCATACAGGCACATGGAGTCCACACACACTACTGAGCCTCATTTTGACTTGTTTTAAGGACAGTACATCAAAGTTGGATCAGCCTGTAGTGTGGTTTTCCACTTTAATTTTGAGTGTGACTCCAAATCCAGACCTCCATGGGTTGATAAATTTGATTTCCATTGATCATTTTTGTGTGATTTTGTTGTCAGCACATTCAACTATGTAAAGAAAAAAGTATTTAATAAGAATATTTCATTCATTCAGATCTAGGATGTGTTATTTTAGTGTTCCCTTTATTTTTTTGAGCAGTGTATATTTTTAGACCAGAGGAAAGTGTGTGTCCTACTGGCCATCTAACACCACTTCCAGCAGCATCTTCTCTCCGATCCAGGGAGGTGGTACGACCCTAAACGCCCAAAGTCGGACACACCCGTTGCCCCCTCACCTCTTGCCCGCCGCCTCCTCGGTGGCGCCCCCTTTGCCCTGTTTGTCGATGACGATCTTGTCGTTCATTCCAAATTTGCACTCCGGCATGCCGCTCAGGTAGCTCTTCATCACCACGCGGCCCGAGACGTGGGCGCTCAGCACCTGGCCTGATTGGAGAAGAGGGAGAGAGGGCGAGGTTACCACGGAGCAACACGGAAGGCAGGTAACTGGTTCAGGAGAGCTGTCAAGGAGTGTTTTATGAGGTAGTGATACACTTATGTAGAGTTATAGAATAATTTATTGTAGAAGAGAAGCTTTCTCAAACATTAAAACAGGTGGGTGGCGGCCTCTAGTGGCCACATCGGCACTACACCACACTGCTAAATATGCATACATAGTCATATATACAGTTGCGGCCAAATATATTGTCACCCTTACACTTTCTGAAATAATTCCCCATTTCTTCGAAAATAAGTTGCAATTGGCCTCCCGAGTGGAGCAGCGGTCTAAGGCACGGCATCGCAGGGTTGGGCCGTCACTACAGCCTGGGGTTCGGTCATCAGTTGAACGGTGTTTCCCTCTGACACATTGGTGCAGCTGGCTTCCGTGTTAATTGAGCGGGTGTTAAGGGCGGCTTGGCAGGTAATGTTTTCGGAGGACGAAATGACTCGACCTTTGCTTCTCCCGAGACCGTTGGGGAATTGCAGCGATGAGACAAGATCGTGCACAAAAATGTAGAGAAATAATATTTTTGTGCATTTGGAACATTTCTGGGATCTATTATTTCAGCTCATGAAACATGGGACATGATATTGCGTTTATATTTTTGTTCAGTATATATCTGCAGTAATAGTGGAATGACAGTGTTTCACAGTATTACTTTACCTTTACCTGTGTTGTGATTGGCTGTGATATTGGCCTATTGATTTCTCCCGCCGTCGCGGCATCTGTTGTCAAAATTGGAAAGCTGATCTGACTTTCTGGCCTTGTTACCTAGTGGAAATCGCTCTGTCGGCTAAGTAATACTGTAAAACACTATCATCACATTATTACTGCAGATACAGTGCCTTGCGAAAGTATTCGGCCCCCTTGAACTTTGCGACCTTTTGCCACATTTCAGGCTTCAAACATAAAGATATAAAACTGTATTTTTTTGTGAAGAATCAACAACAAATGGGACACAATCATGAAGTGGAACGACATTTATTGGATATTTCAAACTTTTTTTAACAAATCAAAAACTGAAAAATTGGGCGTGCAAAATTATTCAGCCCCTTTACTTTCAGTGCAGCAAACTCTCTCCAGAAGTTCAGTGAGGATCTCTGAATGATCCAATGTTGACCTAAATGACTAATGATGATAAATACAATCCACCTGTGTGTAATCAAGTCTCCGTACAAATGCACCTGCACTGTGATAGTCTCAGAGGTCCGTTAAAAGCGCAGAGAGCATCATGAAGAACAAGGAACACACCAGGCAGGTCCGAGATACTGTTGTGAAGAAGTTTAAAGCCGGATTTGGATACAAAAAGATTTCCCAAGCTTTAAACATCCCAAGGAGCACTGTGCAAGCGATAATATTGAAATGGAACGAGTATCAGACCACTGCAAATCTACCAAGACCTGGCTGTCCCTCTAAACTTTCAGCTCATACAAGGAGAAGACTGATCAGAGATGCAGCCAAGAGGCCCATGATCACTCAGGATGAACTGCAGAGATCTACAGCTGAGGTGGTAGACTCTGTCCATTGGACAACAATCAGTCGTATATTGCACAAATCTGGCCTTTATGGAAGAGTGGCAAGAAGAAAGCCATTTCTTAAAGATATCCATAAAAAGTGTTGTTTAAAGTTTGCCTCAAGCCACCTGGGAGACACACCAACCATGTGGAAGAAGGTGCTCTGGTCAGATGAAACAAAAATGGAACTTTTTGGCAACAATGCAAAACGTTATGTTTGGTGTAAAAGCAACACAGCTCATCACCCTGAACACACCATCCCCACTGTCAAACATGGTGGTGGCAGCATCATGGTTTGGGCCTGCTTTTCTTCAGCAGGGACAGGGAAGATGGTTAAAATTGATGGGAAGATGGATGGAGCCAAATACAGGACCATTCTGGAAGAAAACCTGATGGAGTCTGCAAAAGACCTGAGACTGGGACGGAGATGTGTCTTCCAACAAGACAATGATCCAAAACATAAAGCAAAATCTACAATGGAATGGTTCAAAAATAAACATACCCAGGTGTTAGAATGGCCAAGTCAAATTCCAGACCTGAATCCAATCGAGAATCTGTGGAAAGAACTGAAAACTGCTGTTCGCAAATGCTCTCCATCCAACCTCACTGAGCTCGAGCTGTTTTGCAAGGAGGAATGGGAAAAAAATTCAGTCTCTCGATGTGCAAAACTGATAGAGACTTAAGGGAGCTGAATAATTTTGCACGCCCAATTTTTCAGTTTTTGATTTGTTAAAAAAGTTTGAAATATCCAATAAATGTCGGTCCACTTCATGATTGTGTCCCACTTGTTGTTGATTCTTCACAAAAAAATACAGTTTTATATCTTTATGTTTGAAGCCTGAAATGTGGCAAAAGGTCGCAAAGTTCAAGGGGGCCGAATACTTTCGCAAGGCACTGTATATTATGGACATTTTCTGAAGTTACAATGCAAAAATGATATACAGCACCAGTTAAAAGTTTGGACACACCTAATTCATTTTTTCTTTATTTTTACTATTTTATACTTTGTACAATAATAGTGAAGACATCAAATCTATAAAATAAAACATATGGAATCATGGAGTAACCAAAAAATAGCTAAATAAAATAGTGTTAAATCAAAATAGATTTTAGATTCCTCAAAGTAGCCACCGTTTGCCTTGATGACAGCTTGCACACTCTTGGCATTCTCTCAACCAGCTTCATGGGGAATGATTTTCCAACAGTCTTGAAGGAGTTCCTACATATGCTGAGCAGTTGTTGGCTGCTTTTCCTTCACTCTGCGGTCCAACTCATACCAAACCATCTGAATTGGGTTGAGGTCGGGTGATTGTGGAGGTCAGGTCATCTGATGCAGCACTCCATCACTCTCCTTCTTGGTCAAATAGCCCTTACACAGCCTGGAGGTATGTTGGGTCATTGTCCTGTCGAAAAACAAATGATAGTCCCACTGAGCGCAAACCAGATGGGATGGCGTATCGTTGCAGAATGCTGTGGTTGCCATGCTGGTGTCTTGAATTCTAAATAAATCACTGACAGTGTCACCAGCAAAGCACCCCCACACCATCACACCTCCTCCTCCATGCTTCACGGTGGGAACCACACATGTGGAGATCATCCGTTCACCTACTCTGCGTCTCACAAAGACACGGCGGTTGGAACCAAAAATCTCACATTTGGACTCATCAGACCAAAGGACAGATGTCCACCGGTCTAATGTCCATTGCTCGTGTTTCTTGGCCCAAGCAAGTCTCTTCTTATTATTGGTGTCCTTTAGTAGTGGTTTCTTTGCAGCAATTCGACCATGAAGGCCTGATTCACGCAGTCTCCTCTGAACAGTTGATGTTGAGATGTGTGTTACTTGAACTCTGTGAAGCATTTGTTTGGCCTGTAATTTCTGAGGCTGGTAACTCTAATGAACTTATCCTCTGCAGCAGAGTTAACTCTGGGTCTTCCTTTCATGTGGCGGTCCTCATGACAGCCAGTTTCATCCTAGCCCTTCATGGATTGGCGACTGCACTTACAAAAACTTGATAGATCATTGGATCCCTGACCTTGTGTAGTCTAGGTGACTGTATAGTGTGTATATACAGCGAGCTCCAAAAGTATTGGGACAGAGACACATTTTTTGTTATTTTGGCTCAGCACTTTGAATTTGAAATGATACAATGACTATGAGGTTAAAGTGCAGACAGTCATTTTCATCCATATTGGGTGAACCATTTAGAAATTACAGCCCTTTTTGTACACATTTGAGGGAACAAAAATTATTGGGACAAATTCACTTATATGTGTATTAAAGTAAGCAAAAGTTTAGTATTTGGTCCCATAATCCTAATATTCAATAATTACATCAAGCTAGTGACTCTACAACTTGTTAGATGCATTTGCTGTTTGTTTTGGTTGCGTTTCAGATTATTTTATGCCCAATGTAAATTCAAGTTAAATAATGTATTTTGTCCTTTCAGAGTCACTTTTATTGTAAATAAGACTATAATACTTTTCTAAACACTTCTACATTAATGCGGATGCTACCATGATTACAGATAGTGAATAATGATGAGTGTGAAAGTTAGATGCACAATTATCAACCCCCCCCCCCCCCCCCACACACACACAAAACAATGCTAGCCTACCATGCTATTCTAATGGTGAGAGGTTATCATGTCTTAGTGGTATGATACTTTCTCACTCATCCTTATTCACGATTCATTCAGGACTATCCGTAATCATGGTAGCATCCACATTAATGTAGAAGTGTTTAGAAACATATTCTATTCTTATTTGCAATAAATGTACCATTTAATTCTATTGGGCACAAAATAATCTGAAACAGAAAATGCATCAAACAAGTTTTTAGTCACAAGCTTGAAACTTTTGACCTCTTTAATACACATAAGTGAATTTGTCCCAATACTTTGGGTGGACTATGTAAAAAAAAAAATCTAGAACTTAAACGATTTACCCGATATGGATTAAAATTAAAGCAATTCAAGCTGACAGTCAGCAATTCAACCAGTCTTGGCATTGTACAATTTCATATCCAAAGCGCTGGAGTACAGAGCCAAAACAACAAAAAGTGTGTCACTGTCCCAATAGTTTTAGAGATTCCTGTAGTGTATGTATTTTCCAATTGTATTGAATTTGAAGTGCCTTTGAAGTGCCCAATGCACAGCCAGTCTTGCCCACACTGTCCATTCTTGTTGCCCACACGATAACGAGGACCATAATGGAAATAAGTCAATAGACTTAATTGTTTTGTAAATTCTCAATACATTTTTTAATGTAATTAGTGTTGTCCTCACATGAATGAGTCACCTCTATATGCATTTTAAACATGTCCAATAAAATGTATTAATTCAAGACCCGAGTCCAGTGTAAGTTTGTCTTTGTTGATTTGTTTCAGTACAGCAGCGATACAAAGTCCTTGCTGCAAAACAAACTCGACACCGGTATTACCTTGTGGGGACATCAGCAGGTTGACGCTCTCCAGCACGTCCAGGAAGAGCTCGTTGCGACGGTACTTGATGCCCTCGCGACGCCAGCCGATCTGTCCAGTCACCTGACTGGTGATCTGAGACTGCTCCTCCTTGGACTGGTGGACAGAGATAGAAAAAGGGACAGAGAGGGGAGAGAAACAAGTGGTTGACATAGACAGAGGAGATAGAGGGAAAAGACAATGAGGAGAGAGGGAGAAAAGGATAGGGAGAAGAGCAGGAGGAAAAGGATAGAGAGGAGTAGAGAAAAAAGGTTGACAGAGAGAGGATACAGGAAAAGGCCAAGGAGGAGAAAAGAGAAGAGGGATGGACATAAAGAGAAGAAAGTAAAAGGATAGTGAGGAAAAAAATAAGCGATAGGGGAGAGAGAGAGACGAACAAAAAGTAGGAGAGAGAAAAAGAGAATGCCAGATTGTTATGCCTGAAACATTTTTCACCGGGATAATTTGTAATGATAACTCAATATGTAAAGTTGGACTTAGCAATATGTTGGTGACATATACATCAACACTAATATCCCAGAAACCCTAGACCCACTCCAATTTGCATACCACCCCAACAGATCCACAGATGATGCCATCCCTATTGCACTCCACACTGCCCTTTCCCACCTGGACAAAAGGAACACCTATGTAACACCTAGCGGCGGCTAGAGTGTTGGGCCAGTAACTGAAAGGTTGCTGGATCGAATCTCTGAGCTGACAACGTACACATATGTTGTTCTGCACCTGAACAAGGCAGTTAACCCACTGTTCCCCATATCCTGAAGCCAGGATATGCATATAATTGGTACCATTGGAAAGAAAACACTCTGAAGTTTGTAGAAATGTTAAAATAATGTAGGAGACTATAACACAATAGATATGGTAGGAGAAAATCTAAAGAAAAACCAACCAGATTTATTTTTTGAGAGCCCATGCTCTTACAATGGAAAGTATAGGGAAATAATGAAATCTACCTCCCAGGATACAATTCCCATGACTTCCACTGGGTGTCAGTAATCTTTGTTCAAGGCTTCAGGCTTGATTTTTCCAAAACGAGTAAGAATAATGAGTTTTAGTACAAGGACACCTACTTGGAAATTTGTGTGTGCGAGCGCCATGAAGACAATGCGCACATGCTAAAATCGGATTCCTATTGAACATACTTCTTTCCGTATTAAATATTATAGTTTGATTACATTTTAGGGTATCTGAGGAGTTAATAGAAACGTATTTTAACTTGTTGAAACAAAGTTTAGGGGTAGATTTTGGGATTCTTATCTTGGCATGTTGAACAAGTGGATTACTCAAATCGATGGTGCCAACTAAACATAATTTTTGGGATAAAATAAGGATTTTATCTACCAAAACGACACTACATGTTATAGCTGGGACCCTTTTGATGACAAATCAGAGGAAGATTTTGAAAAAGTAAGTTAATATTTAATAGCTATTTGTGAATTTATGAAACCTGTGCCGGTGGAAAAATATTTTGATGTGGGGCGCCATCTTCAAACAATCGCATGGCATGCTTTCGCTGTAAAGCCTACTGTACATTGGACAATGCAGTTAGATTAACAAGAATTTAAGCTTTCAACTGATATAAGACACTTATATGTACCTAAATGTTAATATTCATAATTTTTAGGATTATTTATTTGAATTGCGCGCCCTCCAGTTTCACCGGAAGTTGTCCCGCTGGCGGGACCCCTATCCCAGAGGGGTTTTAAGGGCTTGTAAGTAAGCATTTCACTGCAAGGTTGTATTCGGCGCATGTGACAAATAACATTTGATTTTATATCCGTAAGGAGACAGACACCAAGCTGTGCAAGAAGATGTAAAACAGTTGAGTCTGCCTATAAACAACCAATCAAAAGGGAGAGTACTCACATGGTGCTGGAGAATGACATGACCAGGCGATAAAATGTCAGCCACGGAGCACATCGAGAGAGAGAGAGAGAGAGAAGAAAGAGAGCAAGTGAGAGAGAGAAAAGGACATTACACAAGTCTACAACCAATTAAACAATATCATCAGCTCTGACTGGAGCTATCCCTCATGCCCAACATCAACAGCTGAAAAGGTATACTACTGTGATTACCACGCAGTCCAAACTGGATATGAGATATATCTTTTAAAAATTGTCGTAGTTCCCACCTGGCTCTTGATGCCTGTTTGAGTGATGAAGGTCTTCAGTGCGCCAGTCTCCGAGTTCTGGGGGTAGCCAAAGTCCAGGATCTCTACAACGGACGAGGGGACCGTGAGACCACACACTTCTGCTATGAGCTCACCAGATGGGCTCACAAAGAAACACCATCTTATTTTATGTAACCGTTATTTGACCAGGTAAATTCAGAGACTGTATTGAACATGAGCGACGATCTGGGAAAGGGTTGCAGGGGAGGAGAGGGGTTGTTTCGAACAATTCGGCTGAGCCCAATTACTCGACTGGTTGATTGTTTGGTCGTTAGGCTGTTGGTCGACCAAGATTATTTTAGTCGAGCAGTAACAAACAAATACAGTACCAGTCAAAAGTTTGGACACACCTACTCACTCAAGGGTTTTTCTTTATTTTTACTATTTTCTACATTGTAGAATACTAGCGAAGACATCAAAACTATGAAATAACACATATGGAATCATGTAGTAACCAAAAAAGTGTGAAACAAATCAAAAAATATTTTATATTTGAAATTCTTCAAAGTAGCCACCTTTTGCCTTGATGACAGTTTTGCTCTGATCCAGTGGAAACGTCATAAAACAGGCCTACCTGATTACTTCTTATCAGTGCTCGACTTGGACTGAAATAGGTTCCGGTTCTCATTTTGGATGCTGCTACTGTTTATATTTAGGTGCAGGAGCTCCACAATACTTTAGAGATAATATTCTATAAGAGGAACAAGGTGCTCAATCAGTGGAACATTTCAGGTGCCGGTACTCAGGTCCGGTGAGCTAGTATCCAAGTCAAGCACTGCTTCTTATCCCTTGAGCAAATAGCCTACATCTGTGTCTGTGCGCTGGAAACTCTGAAGACCCAGAATATTTTATATAATGTAAGTTCGCTAGTAAAGCCTGACCCAAGTTAATAGTTTATACAATGTTTCAAATTGGTTGCAGACAGGCCATGTGTAGCCAATGTGATTTATAGGATATTTACTTTTATCAGAATATTTCTACCTGCAGGCTGAAATGTTTTTATTTGTTGGCTTTATGTAGGCTATTTTTATATAGTTGACAATAGAAGTTACTTTTTAGGTTTGTATCATTTTCATATAGATTTGGATAGAATTTTGATTAACACGACAATGATTTTGAAATATGAAGACATTATAAATGAAATGAAACTGAAAATGTGCATATGAAAACTATAACTAGCACGCAAATAGTAGAAATGGTCAAATAAATTGGCATTGTACATGAAAAAGGTTTTTGAGTAGGTGGCCATGTAGTCTATTTACTAGCAACTTCAAGAGAGTAACGGCAGAATCTGTGAAAGCCAGCGGGACCGGGAGAAGAATAGTTACTGTGTGGGTATAGGTTCTAATCTGGCCTACTGGGCTCCATCTTTCCCCACTATCATCCTATCTCACTATCTGAAAATAAAAAGCAATTATTTGAAAGAAAGGAAAGCAATCATATTAATTTCACCAATTTCTTGAGTGGATATTAGCAAGTCTGCATGCAATGTCTGTCACAGCACACGTAGACATCTGCCAGCGCTATATTTTTTTTAGGTTTAGATTTTCTCACTTAAAAGTCACAAAAGTCTAAACCTAAAAAAACAACAGCACAGCAGAAAGGCTGACTATGGCACAAGAGAACCACTTCAGGATGTGGCACGATGGTTGTGTGGAATTCCTGTAAAGTTTGTTAGGTGGTTGTAAACAGAGGGGGAAAATAACACGCTGCAATTGAGCACACACACACACACACACACACACACACACACACACACACACACACACACACACACACCAGGGATGGGCACAGTTATTTAAATATCAGAACGTATTTAGTATTCGATTACTTGTGAGAGTATTCAAAAGTTGCAATCTGGATGGTGTAGCTAACTTGTTTACATCGATTTAATGCAGTGAAGACAGACACTACCAGATGAGATGATAGATAACCTATCGCAGTAATACTTTTGTCTAACTTGCCGGTTTGGCTACTTTCTCATTTGTTCTTCCTCCGTATCGCACACTGGCCCCTGCTCCTCTTTCGACCCTCCCCCACCCTTCTGTTAAAGCAGAGTGCACCGGCTCTTACCTGAGAGCATGAGCAAGCCCCAATTGAAGTAAAAATACATATATAATATTTCAAACATGTATTTTGACTATCCAGAAATCCCTAACAGACACACACACCACACACACACACAAAGTAGCAACAATAGACGACTGATGCATCAGCTCAAGACGACTCTTTCCAGAGGAACAAAGAGCCAGAGGAAAAAGAGAGCGATATCCTAAAAGAGTGGCAAAAGAAAAGGCTTCCTTTACCGTCCAGCAGCTCGTAGATCAGCACAAAGTTGTTCTTGATGTTCTCCTCGCTGATCTTGCCGAAGTAGGCCGTCATGACGTCGCACATCTTAAGATGAGATAAAATCAGATAGATAGTTATTTAAGAAAATGTGATTGCTCCAGCCAATACATACAACACCAACAAATGTACCTTGTAGAGGAACTCGAACACCATGGCGGCGTTGACATTCTGCTTGGTGACCGCCGCCAGCCAGATGTTGGAGCGCTTGACGTGGAAGAAGCTGGTGCGGGCGATGTTGGTGACCGGCGAGCGCACCTGCTGCCGCGCATGGATCACGTTCACGCGGAACGCATCCACCGCGTTGCGCCTGGACACACAAAGACAGGAAAGAAAAGGAGGGGGTCGTTAGGGACATTCAAAAGACCTTGAGCAGGAAGAGGAACAGAGAGTGTTAGAGACATTTTATTAGGCAGGTAAAGATATGAGATGGTTAAAAGTCAAAAAGGGGAAGAGTGAAAGAGGAAGAGGAGAAATAGATGACCACGAGATGCACCGAAGAAAGGAAACGGTAAGCTTACATCTAGAGAAAAAGAAAACAGGCTTTAATGGGGGGTTGTCAATGTAGCTTGCATGCCGGCAAGACACTTCAGTCAGGAGATAATCAGTTGCCAAGCGAGCACATTATCTTACCTATTCCTACAGTATCCAATGGACAAGATGGTGAACATGGAGAGAAATGGCACCAGCAAAAAGGGTGGACAGAAACACAAAAGACAGGGAGGAGGAGGAGCAGAAGAAGGAGGTGGAGAATGAAGATGGGGATAGAGACATCAGGGCAGAGGGTTAGAGAGACACACGAATAGCGGGCGCAAGCACAGGCACACCAGGGTTTCCATTAGCTGGCAACTGCGGACTTTAGGCTCATGAAAATAAATACAATTGTAGCCGGCATCCCAATTTCACGCTTCAGCACCATTCAGCACCATTCAGCACCAAAATCCGAAAAAAATATGCCTATAGCCTGGAATGTCCTCCGTGTGGACAAATGTTTTAATTGTAGCGGAGAAAGATGAGATGAATGTTAGTACGGCCAAATGCAGGCTACTGTGCATGTGGCCGTAGGGTGGTCACCAACCGGTCGCTATCCAAGGCATTCCTAATCAATCACCATACATTTCTGTAAAAAACAACAACGATAAACCTTGCATTCCTATTTTTTTTAAGTCTCACACTGTTGGCGGTAGGTGCACCCGATTTAGCTGCCCTGTGCGCGGCAGGCCCAGAGAGCAAATCACTATAGAAATAATGCGTTGAGTTTCACCAAGTCACCAGACGGTCCCTTTCCGGTCAGTATCAGCGGAGGGACGTTGAGAGGCAAACCCTCAGTCTGCTGCTTTCTCCCTCCACTGACACTGACCATCAGATGCAGGCTCCATCAGCCCAGTAAAATAAAAAAAGTGAATTATTAAAATGTATGCTCACTCAGCTGTGCCTCACAAGTAATACAACAACTGATCTATTACCGGTGTGATCATATAGCCACGCAATGGCAGGGTTGGGGTTTAGTGAGTGAGCAAAGCCAATATAAGTGTTTTGGGCCTATATCCTACTGAACACACCTAGGGCTGGGCGATTTTGGAATTAATTTGATTAATTCAAATGTAAGTTTTTGCGCACTATTCCAAATGCCTGTATTTAGGACAGATTTTAACGAGAGTGAAACCTCTTGCTTCACCTCTTCCTCTATGGTTTACACACACCAAGCCCCTCCCCCTGCCTCTCATGCCAACAAAGTTGAGAGATCAACAGTATTATTAGAGGTTTGGTCCAACAGAATCGGTCATACGGACACCAAAACACATTGAGACATTATTTTACTGTAATAGAGGATAAGTTATAATAAAACACAATAATATAAGAAATTGGCAAATCGTTCTCATTCTGAGAAATAAGCTAGGCCACTTGATTTCAACATCTGAAGGAAGTGGACAGGCTAACATGCTTTTCAAACAGTTGGAGACAGACAGTAGGGTATGTTCATAACAATTCAGCTGTTCAACTTTGTTTCCATGCAAGCTGCGCCGCAGTACACTGCAACTTTTAAAGAACGAACCACTGTATGCAACATTAACTGATTAAAAACAGTTCTGTAGCAATGAGGTTTGTGCAGTAGGCTATAGACCCAATACATTATCTCTGCATGTTGGCTACGCTTGAATTGCCCTGCCAATGTTGTTCTTCTCAGACCATTTTGAAATTATATTGAAAAGATATAGATTAAGGCAGCCCCCCGCATCTATATGATATGATCAAACTGGTAATAGATCATTTGTTGTTTAACTTGTGAGACCCGGCTGCATCTGATGGTCAGTCTGAGGGGAAGGAAGGAGCAGTGGTGAGGCTGCCTCTCACCCGACTCACCGTCCCTCCGCTGAGAAAAGGGGACACCCTTCCAGCTGATGGTGAAACTCAAGTCACACTGCATTATTTCTGCCTCATGCCCCAATTCATGTTGTTACTCCTATGAGCAGAGAATGTGAAATATTACTTGACATAAAAAAAAGACAAGCTGTTAATAATAACAACGCAAGCCTATTGGAAACCTTTGCTTTACTCAATAATTGCAGCTGCAGTGCAGATTGTAGCGTGAGTGGAAGTAGGGAGAACGCACATTTTATGGCTTATATAAGTGTTGAACAAAGTCTTGACAGTGCTGAATACCAACGTAAACAAGAACAGCAGCTCTTTGCTGTATTCGTTGAGTCTCTCTAGTCATGGTTTTAAACATTCAGCAATACCAAGCGTCGGCTGGAGTGGTGCAAAGCTAGCCGCCATTGGACTCTGAAGCAGTGCAAACGCGTTCTCTGGAGTGAAGAATCACGCTTCACCACCTGCCAGTCCGACAGACGAATGGGTTTGGGGGATGCCAGGGAAACAGTACCTGCCCGAATGCATAGTGGCAACTGTAAAGTTTGGTGGATGAGAAATAATGGTCTGGGGCTGTTTTTCATCGTTCAGTCTAGGCCCCTTAGTTCCAGTGAAGGGAAATCTTAATGCTACAGCATACAATTACATTCTGTAGGATTCTGTGCATCCAACTTTGTGGAAACAGTTTGGGAAAGGCCCTTTCCTGTTTCAGCATGAATGCCCCCGTTCACAAAGTGAGGTCCATTAAGAAATGGTTTGTCGAGATTGGTGTGAAAGAACTTCACTGGCTTGCACAGAGCCCTAACCTCAACTCCATCGAACACCTTTGGGAGGAATTGGAACGCCGACTGCGAGCCAGGCCTAATCGCCCAACATCAGTGCCCAACCTCACTAAAACTCTTGTGGCTGAATGAAAGCAAGTCCCCGCAGCAATGTTCCTACATCTAGTGGAAAGCCTTCTCAGAAGAGTGGAGGCTGTTATAGCAGCAAAGGAGGGACCAACTTCATATTAATGAACATGAGTTTTGAATGAGATGTATGACAAGCAGGTGTCCACATACTCTTGGTTATGTGGTGTATTTTCCTTTATTATTCCCATAACCATACCACCCCTCCCCTGTTGGAGTAAACTAATGGACAACACCACTTAGGCTTCTACTTCCAGCTTATACGTATCAAATGATCGATTGACTATGACTTTTCGGATCACCCAGTAGTGCTATTTGCAGAGTTAACTCAGGGTAAATGTGGCCATTCAGCCGTTCTTGAACCTGCGACCAAAACAAATGATCTAATGATTCTGAATCCGGTGTTCATTAACCATGTGCCTTGAAAATCTCTTCCCAACTATTCTGCAATATGTATGGCACATCTGTCAAACTGGTATACTTTTTTATTTATCACAATTATCTTTAGCCAATTTTGGTATTTAATGCAGGGCCGACAGACAAGTTCCTTACCTTTTCCCCCTTCCACTTGCCTCTTCCATTTTTGCGGTAATGCTGCAATTAGTTGGTTGTAATTTTGAGTAGAGCAGACATTTCTATATATTTTTGTTAGCTGCATGTGTGACATAACTCCACCAGTCCTATTTATGATATAATTGACAAAAGTTATACCTTTTTTTTCTCCTCCAAAAGTATATATATATATATTTCATCAATTAGTACATTTTAACTGAGATTAAAACCAACTTTCTATAGCTTGTTTTAAAAATAATTATATTTTTGAGATTATTTCATTTTCAAATAACCGAAAGTGAGCAGTTGTAATCTGAATAAAGGGAAAAAAGCCATTCTTGAACACGGGGTGAGTCTTTCTTACTAAACTACTAGAAAACCAGTTTGGATTTAAGTATAACTTTTGTATGACTGAAACCTTTACTGAGAGGTCTAATGCTTTAATATTTAATCATTTCTGTCCTCTGAATTCATATTCATTATATAAATAGGCCCGTTTAATTTTGTCTGGCTTGCCATTCCAAATAAAATTGTATATTTTTTGCTCATAAAATTTAAGAAACAAGTATGGCCCTGCAGGGCCATACACAAATAAGTAAACTGGGATATGACTAGAGTTAATAAAGGAGATTTTTCCACAAATAGGCAGGTCTTTTCCTGTCAATGGTAGCAAGATCGTGTCTATTTTTGCTAACTTTCTAGTCAAATGTATTGTAGTGAGAATTTCTTTCCTTCGGGATATGAAGACCGATTACTTCACCGTCAGACCATTTTATTAGTAAACTACACATTGGTATATGGGTAAAAATAAAACAATAGGTCCCCCTCTTTGTGAGGCAGTGGAAAACCTCCCTGGTCTTTGTGGTTGAAAATCACTGCTAGACTGAGGGACCTTACATATAATTGTATGTGTGGGTTACAGAGATTAGGTAGTCATTAAAAAATTATGTTAAACAGTATTATTGAATCCATGCAACTTATTAAGCACATTTTTACTCCTGAACATATTTAGGCTTGCCATAACAAAGGGGTTGAATACTTATTGACAAGACATTTCAGCTTTTCATTTTTATTAATTTGTACAAATTTCAAAAAACATAATTTCACTTTGACATTATGGGTTATTGTGTGTAGTGACACACTGTATGCATTAATGAATCAATTATACAATCATACAATCAATTTGAATTTGTTTTGACCAATCTAACTACAAAATAACAATGGTGATAGGATAAATCTATTGATGAACTGGGTAAATCAAGATGCTGTCTCGGCCTATTCACAATACAGGTAAATGCTTATTGTTCAATAGGAGTGTGTGCATGCATTGAGTTATTGAGGTTGTTTTAGATGATTTCATGGGGCTACAGATGAGAAATAATCACTGCCATTAAGGACTTATTTTAATGACAACTGCTAGGAGAACATATTATTTTATCAAAAATATTTGCATAGAAGAAGCAATCTCTTTTATAAAAGTGTGCACTGTCTCTAAGAAAGTAAAGACGTCATTCGCAAGGCAGAATGTGGTTATGGAATCTAGTAGAAATCAGACGGAGGCGAGGGAGACAATGAAATTAATGAGTTTTTGGTGGCAAGGGAGACTAAGTTAATTAAGAATGTTTTTGATTACAAATAGCTTTGAAATCAGTATTTTTGGGGGTACTAGGGTAGTGAATTCAGATGTAAGCTAACAAGGAAAGTATGCCCACAATTAAAGCAGGAAGATACTGTGATAATCTGTATGGACATTGTTTTGCAAACAGTAATTAAAAGTTTCAACATTTCTTCATGTTTTGCATTATTCAAGTGTTTGTGAAGCATTAGTGGGGAGCTAACAATGCAGCCCAGACAGCCTCGCAATACATGACTAAGTGGAGCATGCACTTTCCTCTTCACGCTATAAAGTGGATGCGCTGATCGACAGACTTCATCCTCTCAATCACGTGAGACATTTGACAGAAGTACAGAATGTAACAAAATTGTTAGTACCGAACCGTTTCATTTTTTTATCGAAAAATTACTGAAGTTTCGGTATACCATGCAACACTACTCTGTGGACTCACCCTATGTCATCACGGTAGACGCGGGAGATCAGCACCTCCCCCTTGTGGTTGTAGATGAACAATCCTCCAATCATGATGGCAGCCTCTCAGTCATAACAGGCCATGAGGAGTGACTGCATGGGAGAGAGATAGAGTAGGGAAGTGATCAGCAGGCAGTACAACAATAAAAAAATCAGAGGGGGAAAAGGCTTCTTGAAGAAACGTCTTCTTGGGGCAGGAGGAATTCAGAAAGAAATCATATATCTGCCTGAAGGGGCAGAGAGAGAGACTATTACATCCATCTCTAGATACTACTAGGCAGGAAAGGAGTAGTTTAACAAAAGTACATGATCCATAACAAGAAAAGCCCTGGATTAGCTAATCCTCTCCTTCCCCTTCCTCAGGAAGACCAATAAAATAGGCCTAGACCAGATTACTGCTCCTATAGCTAACACACAGAAAACAGGAGGGGAATCAAGGTGTTCATTAGGCTCCAAAATAAAGAAAGCTGACTGAAACAGGGTTGGTTCTACCTAAACCCCCAATAACAAATACGCGCCCTAATGAACACGACCCTAGAGGAGCGATGTCATCTAGGCTAATTTGTTAATGAATTAAAAACATGTATACCCTTTCATTCGACCTTCAGGTGCCATAGGAAGCACATTTCCAATTCATGTCATGATTGAACTGAATTCGGCTCAGATTGAAGGACACCCCCACACCCCCTTTACCTCTCTACCTCGCTACCTCTCAGTCTATTCAGAAGGACACATCCAAAAGCTTACAGAGAACTCATTTGACCCTTATATCTATTCAAACATCATGAAGCCAGACTGATAGAGTTGACATATGCAAGTCAGCATAATAGCCTAGTGTGTGTGAATGTGTGTGTGTTCCACAAGATCTGACCTTATGTCTCTCTCACTACAAGGTCAGTGTGACCGGGTCTGTCTGCCGATTAAGTACCGCTACGTGTGGTCGTAGGCTATGACAAAGTTCTAGCAGTGTCAGATCCCGGTGACTAACCAATAGGAACATGGCCGGCACAGAGTATGCACACAATAATATGTTTATTGTGAATAGTCAGATGAATATAATAGCTTGATTTAAACGCTTAGCCTACATGCTGTGCAAGAAGAACGATGTCCCTAATAATTTTGTTTACACAACACACCTGAAATCAAGCTACCTGATGGGATTATAAATCAAAATAAAACAGGAATTGGGGAAGAAGACAAGAAGAAGTCTTGGCCTGGCAGATAAAAGCTGAGGAGAAGTTGAGAACCATCAACTCTATTGAAACACAGAATGGTCAAGTGTCTCACAACCCGGAAGAGATTCATGATTCATTTAAACAATACTATTCTAAGTTATACATTTCTGATGGAACGGAACCAGTAATGATAGACACATTTCTGTCAACTATTGAACTACCGCTCCTCACACAGGAAGACCTTTACAAAAACAGAAATTCGAAAAGGCCATTTCCTCTCTACAATCCAGCTAATCACCAGGAGATGATGGCTTTCCCCCAGGGTTTTATAAGGAGTTTAAGGATTTGCTTATTCCTCTCTTGATGGATGTTCTAAATGTATCTGCTGAGACGCAGAGTCTAACGGACTCCTTTTCCACGGCTATAATAACAGTTATACATTTTTTTTAAATTAAGATCCTCTACAATGTTCTTCCTATAGGCCGATCTCGCTCCTCAATGCCAACTATAAATTGATTTCTAAGGTGATGGCTAATAGATTAGGACAATATTTGCCAAATCTGATTAACACCGATCAAACAGGCTTTATGCAGAAAATATCCTCCACCAATAATTTGCACAGGTTATTCAACGCAATTCACATGATGGACAGTGTGAGGAGCGATCCTAGTATAGCAGTATCTCTAGACGCTGAAAAGGCCTTTGATAGGCTGGAGTGGCCATACCTATTCAAGGTACTGGCAAAATTGAACCTTGGTCCTTCGTTTGTCAACTGGGTTAAAACGTATATACAATAAACCGGAAGATCACAACTAATGGCATGATGTCAGCCACATTCCCACTCTTTAGAGATAGTAGACAGAGCTGTTCACTTTCCCCGCTCCTTTTTGTGCTAGCCACAGAACCCCTGGCAGAGGCCATAAGAACGGATCCTGGCATAAAGTGTGTTCTGGTGGGCCAGATAACGCATAAGATCTCATTGTTCGCAGACAACTTTATTTTGTTCCTCTCTCACCCGACCGGATCTCTCTCAAAACTACAGACGCTTTTGGGTACATACAGCTCAGGTTACAAAGTCAACATGGACAAAAGTCTAATACTTCCACTGACTCGCTTTGACTATAGCATCTGTGAACGAACGGGTCCGTTCAGATGATCGCCACAGGGGTTCAAATATCTAGGAATCACAGTTGATAATGACTTAAACATTTGTACAAGCTTAACTACTCTGCCTTGGTTCAGAAAGGCGGTGGATGACTTGAATAGATGGATAGATCTGCCTCTCACATTATTTGGGAGAATTATCTGTATTAATATGAACGTTCTGCTTAAAATGATGTGCCTATTTTAATCTTTACGAATAACCCGACGCGAGAGTGTCTTTAAGGGTGGCAGGGTAGCCTAGTGGTTAGAGCATTGGATTAGTAACCGGAAGGTTGCAAGTTCAAACCCCTGAGCTGACAAGGTACAAATCTGTCATTCTGCCCCTGAATCCTAGGCCGTTATTGAAAATAAGAATTTGTTCTTAACTGCCTTGCCTAGTAAAATAAAAAAAATAACAATACCATAAGACAATTTGTACAGAACCGTAAAACCCCAAGGGTGAGCCCGGACAAATTAACGTGGGATTATAGTCTAGGTCTCTGCCTACCAAATTTCAAGATGTATTACTGGGCAGTGCAAATTATATGAATTTCATTCCTATTTGAACCTGAACCAGCCCCTTCTTGGACTCAGATGGAAATGTTTGCTCTTCATGAAGAGGTAATAGTATCTACAAGTGGAACCCCAAGACTACATCAACAGCAATACCTGTACCATCAATTTAGTAAGATCTTGGTATGAAATTCGTAAGTTATTTGGTCTGAAAGAAGACTTGTCATCCAAAACACCCCTGTGGCAAGACAGACTCCTGCCAATGATCTTGGATAGCAAAAACATTTGAGAAGGGAATGAGAAGGGAATAACGTAATTAGAAAATTGTTATATAGATGGGGTACTTATTTCATTTGAGCAACTAAAAGAAAAATACCAGTTATCCAAATATCATTTATTTTGTTATTCACAGTTAAACCTTTCTCAGAAGCACTTTTGGAGATATGACTTTACCAAACCTATCAAGCATTGAACAACTACTCCATGATAACAATGACACATATAGATTTATATCCAGAGTGTACTCATTGCTAATGCAACAATGCCCAAAACAAGATGTACATAAGTCGAGAGAGTGATGGGAATACTACAATTGATGAGGGTCTATGGTCGGACGTATGCCAAGATAGTGTGTCAGCGACCATCAACTCTAGATTAGAGGTCGACCATGGCCGGGCCGATTAATTAGGGCCGATTTTCACGTTTTCATAACAATCGGTAATCTGCATTTTTGGATGCCGATTATGGCTGATTACATTGCAATCCACGAGGAGACCTGTTACGCGAGTGCAGCAAGGAGCCAAGGTAAATTGCTAGCTAGCATTAAACTTATCTTATAAAAAAACAACCAATCTTAACATAATCCCTACACATGGTTGATGATATTACTAGTTTATCTAGCTTGTCCTGCGTTGCATATAATCAATGCGGTGCCGGTTAATTTAACATCGAATCACAGCCTACTTCGCAAAACAGGTGTTGATTTAATAAAAGCATATTCGCGTCAGGGTATACGCAGCAGTTTGGGCCGCCTGGCTCGTTGCGAACTGTGTGAAGACCATTTGTTCCTAACAATGACAGAAATTAACGTGCCAGAATTTTACATAATTATGACATAACATTGAAGGTTGTGCAATGTTACAGCAATATTTAGACTTAGGGTTGCCACCCGTTCGATACAATACGGAATGGTTCCTCCCTTCTCCCTTTATTATGGAGGTCCCTTCCCACTTGAACCTGAAATATGCCTTCTGGGTAAGTTCACAAATGTGAATTTGAGGAATAGCGTCAAAATCAAATTTACAGAAATCGCACTTGTCACTGCAAGAAAATGCATAGCATTGACATGGAAATCGGATTCCCCTCTCCCAAGATGGCTCTCTGAAATGAAGAAATGTATTACTATTTTCGAAGATTACCTATGCTTTTAGAAATAAATTAAACTACCTTGTGAAAATATGGCAACCATTCCTGGACTATATGAAAACACTTCCATTGAGGTTGGTGGAGGTGAGCTTCTAGATCGATGTAGCGATTTTCTCTCTGTAATGTACTGTTTGTATTGCTTTGTGTATATGTTGGTATCTCTTGTCATTTGTCTTATTTAGTCATTTGTATTATTACTATTCTAATTTAACTAATTTATTATTGGTATTTTGTCATTTGTCATCGTTTTAAGTTATTTTATTTTGGGGGTGGGGAGGATTGATTTACTTTTTGTCGTAGCATTTACTCTTGATGTGTTGTATTGTTCTGTTGTTGAATAATTGAAAATGTATATTAAAAAATTTAAAGTAAGACTTGAACTTGTAAATGTTAATTCATAGTCGTAACATAGGGTTTGTACGTTTACAGATCTAATTTAACATTTACGTTTCAAGTTTCGAGCATGGCTTTTCTTACGGTCCTAACATTGTACGTATGGATTTTCTTACGATCCTAAATGATATGTACGTTCAACCTTTTGGCAGCTATCTCTCTCCATAGTCGCACCGCATGAGGCAAATGGTGGTGACACTAGATACCGACTGGTTTTCTGGTCCACGCCCCTACCTTTTTTCAGGTATCTGTCACCAACAGATGCATATCTGTATTCCCAAATCAAATCAAACTGTATTTGTCACACACAACGAATACAATAGGTATAATAGACCTTACAGTGAAATGCTTACTTACAAGCCCTTAACCAACAATGCAGTTTTATGAAGAAAAAACCCAGAAGTAAAAGTAAAGCTACAGTAAAATAACAATAGTGAGGCTATGTACAGAGGGTATCGGTACAGAGTAAATGGTCGAGGTAATATATACATGTAGGTAGAGTTATTAAAGTGACTGCATACATAATAACAGAGAGTAGCAGCAGCATAAGGGGGGGGGGGGGGGGGGTAGAAGCTGCAAATAGTCTGGGTAGCCATTTGATTAGATGTTCAGGAGTCTTATGGTTTGGGGGTAGAAGCTATTTAGAAGCCTCTTGGACCTAGATTTGGAGCTCCGGTACCAGTTATGTGAAATCCATGAATTAATTTTAATTGACCGATTTCCTTATATGAACTGTAACAGGGAAATCTTTGAAATGGTTGCGTTTATATATTTTTTCAGTATAATTAGCACATGTTCTTACCTTTTAACTGCATTGTTGTCAAAGGCCTCGTACGTAAACTGTTGTTTTCGGCGCATGTGACAAATACAATTTTATTTGAGGATCCATCCATTCAAAGACTGGAGAACCAGCGGGATCAACACTGAGATCCCATTGAATGACTAATTCCATGCATCAACGTGTCTTCAGCGTTCTAGAATAGTCTAGCAGCTAATATTAGCCAGTTAACCTTCATAACAACTCTGAACGCATTTGGAAGCGTGTCTATTTTAACAACTTGAGATTACAATGGCCTGTGAACATCATCAGTGGCAAGGGGGCAGATACATGAAATACGCGTTATAATGTCGTTATTACATCGATTCGCATGGGGATGCAGCAAACCAAGGTACCTAGCTCACTAATGTCAGCTAACGTAAGATGTTTTGAAATGAGCTATCTAGCTAAAATCTACTAGTACTACTGTACTGCTAGATGTCTGCCTGACTGGAAAACTAGCTACTGTAGCCAGCTAACGTTATCCATCACCGATAACTAGCTATACATTTTGTAGCCATCGCCGTTAGGGTATTCTGTCCTATTGTGTATTCCCATAACTATACCGTTTTTTCAATACCACACAACAGTCCTTGGTTCCAAATTGCCTTTTAAAATAATCTTGCTAGCATGCGAAATGTGGCTGATTAGCTAGCAAGCTAACGTTACCATTGTCACGACTCGTTTGCTCTTGTCTCGGTCAAATTTTTACTGCATTGCTCCTGTTCTCACCGGTCTCCCTCGCATTCACCTGAAGCTGTACAGGCCAATTTACCCGAAAAGCAGCAAATACGTGTCCAAAAAAACACTCATTTTGAAACAGGATGGTTAAGATCAAGGTTTTTATTTCACTCACCTTCTTACTCCAATTCAAGATGTCGACCGCTCCTAGCTCCGAAGAGACTCACTGTCAATTGACAATGAAGCGGATTATAGGGCAGTGAAGCACCCACAACTACTAACCCTGCTGGATTTATAGATTTCAACGGTCGTATTGTTTTATCAAGACTAGCATGTACTGTAATGGCATTGGATGTTCCCCAAGCAACAATGAAAGTAAGTAGACATGAAACTTTTAGATGTAGTTTGGAGGAATAAACCACACTATTAAAAAAAGGGTATTATTGTACAACCTTTAACCCGGCCCAATTTGCAAAACCTGGTTGAAAAGATGTATGAGGTATTTTTATGTTCTTTTTAACGTATTTTTACTGACCGGAATATTACGTTTTTTCCTGAACACCATACCACCAGTTAGTTGGTCATAATTGTGACCCCTTTCTGACCAGATGGTCATAATTCTGACCACTAAGTTATGTGCTATATTAGGAAGCCTACTGGTCATAGTTAAAGATGCAATATGCAGAAATCCCCCCGACATTTCCTGGTTGTTCAAATTCTAATAGTTAGCCTAATTTCAGTTTATGTGACAAAACAATCAGTCATTGTGCAGAGAATCTTTGTAACATTTAAACTGCTGTGAAATTTTCCATAACCAAAAATATTGTATTTTCAGCTTTTTCAAACTGGTGTGCAAAACCGAAAGTAAAAGACACAAAACTGAAATTTAAGAACGGGGAGCATAGAAGAGGCGCACATAGAACATATGTCCAGCTTCTTAGATTTGCTTTCAACTTGCTCGTATACATCCTTTGCGTCCTTCTCCAACCTGCTTCGACCTGCTTAATCCTAATACATGTTGTAATATTCAAACAACATTTTATAAACACACCGCTCCATAATCCTGAGGACGTTGTCCCGGACAGAGGTTCCCCCAGTTGAGGACAGCTTGGCAGTCTTAAAAGAAGAAAGTTAAATGCAAAAATTAAAGTACACTATATATACAAAAGTATGTGGACACACTTTCAAATTTGTGGATTTTTCTATTTCAGGCACAACAGTTGCTGACAGTTGTATAAAATCGAGCACACAGCCATTCAATCTCCATACAAAAACATTGTCAGTAAATGGCCTTACTGAAGAGCTCACTGACTTTCAACGTGGCACCATCATAGGATGGCACCTTTCCAAGAAGTCAGTCTGTCAAATTTCTGCCTGCTAAAGGTGCCCCAGTCAACTGTAAGTGCTGTTAAGGAGCAACAACAGCTCAACCGCGAAGTGGTAGGCAGCACAAGCTTACAGAACGGGACCACCGAGTGCTGAAGCGCGTAGCATATAAAAATCGCCTGTCTTCAGTTGCAACACTCAATACCAAGTTCCTGAAATGGGTTTCCATGACTGAGCAGCCACACGGCTGTAGTGGTGTAAAGCTCAATGCCATTGAACTCTGGAGGAGTGGAAACGTTCTCTTGAGTGATGAATCACGTTTCACCATCTGGCAGTTTGACGGACAAATTTGGGTTTGGTGGATGCCGGGAGAACGCTACCTGCCCGAATGCATAGTGCCAAAAGTAAAGTTGGTGGAGGAGGAGTAATGGTCTGGGACTGTTTTTCATGTTTCGGGCTAGGCCCCTTAGTTCCAGTGAAGGGAAATCTTAACGCTTCAGCATACAATGACATTCTAGAGGATTCTGTGCTTCCAAATTTGGGTCAACAGTTTGGGGAAGGCGAGGTCCATACAGAAATGGTTTGTCGAGATCGGTGTGGATGAAGTTAACTGGCCTGCACAGAGCCTTGATCTCAACCCCATGGAACACCTTTGGGATTAATTGGAACACCGACCGCAATCCAGGCCTAATCGCCCAACCTCATTAATGCTCTTGTGGCTGAATGGAAGCAAGTCCCCGCAGCAGTCTTCCAACATCTAGTGGAAAGCCTCCTTAGAAGAGTGCCCATTTTAATGCCCATGGTTTTGGAATGAGATGTTCAACGAGAAGGTGTACACATACTTTTGGTCATGTAGTGTATACAGTGGGGCAAAAAAGTAATTAGTCAGCCACCAATTGTGCAAGTTCTCCCACTTAAAAAGATGAGAGAGGCCTGTAATTTTCATCATAGGTACACTTCAAATATGACAGACAAAATTAGAGAAAAAAATCCAGAAAATCACATTGTAGGATTTTTAATGAATTTATTTGCAAATGATGGTGGAAAATAAGTAAGTATTTGGTCACCTACAAACAAACAAGCAGATTTCTGGCTCTCACAGACCTGTAGCTTTTTATTTTAGAGGCTCCTCTGTCCTCCACTCGTTACCTGTATTAATGGCACCTGTTTGAACTTGTTATCAGTATAAAAGACACCTGTCCACAACCTCAAACAGTCACACTCCAAACTCCACTATGGCCAAGACCAAAGAGCTGTCAAAGGACACCAGAAACAAAATTGTAGACCTGCACCAGGCTGGGAAGACTGAATCTGCAATAGGTAAGCAGCTTGGTTTGAAGAAATCAACTCTGGGAGCAATTATTAGGAAATGGAAGACATACGTACAAGACCACTGATAATCTCCCTCGATCTGGGGCTCCACGCAAGATCTCACCCCGTGGGGTCAAAATGATGACAAGAACGGTGAGCAAAAATCCCAGAACCACACCCCCCGTGTGGTTCTGGGTTTTTTGCTCACCGTTCTTGTGATTATTTTGACCCCACGGGGTGAGATCTTGCGACCTAGTGAATGACCTGCAGAGAGCTGGGACCAAAGTAACAAAGCCTAACATCAGTAACACACTATGCCGCCAGGGACTCAAATCCTGCAGTGCCAGACGTGTCCCCCTGCTTAAGCCAGTACATGTCCAGGTCCGTCTGAAGTTTGCTAGAGAGCATTTGGATGATCCAGAAGAAGATTGGGAGAATGTCATATGGTCAGATGAAACCAAAATAGAACTTCTTGGTAAAAAACTAAATTTGTCGTGTTTGGAGGATAAAGAATGCTGAGTTGCATCCAAAGAACACCATACCTACTGTGAAGCATGGGGGTGGAAACATCATGCTTTGGGGCTGTTTTTCTGCAAAGGGACCAGGACGACTGATCCGTGTAAAGGAAAGAATGAATGGGGCCATGTATCATCAGATTTTGAGTGAAAACCTCCCTCCATCAGCAAGGGCATTGATGATGAAACGTGGCTGGGTCTTTCAGCATGACAATGATCCCAAACACACCGCCCGGGCAACGAAGGAGTGGTTTCGTAAGAAGCATTTCAAGGTCCTGGAGTGGCCTAGCCAGTCTCCAGATCTCAACCCCATAGAAAATCTTTGGAGGGAGTTGAAAGTCCGTGTTGCCCAGCAACAGCCCCAAAACATCACTACTCTAGAGGAGATCTGCATGGAGGAATGGGCCAAAATACCAGCAACAGTGTGTGAAAACCTTGTGAAGACTTACAGAAAACGTTTGACCTCTGTCATTGCCAACAAAGGGTATATAACAAAGTATTGAGATAAACTTTTGTTATTGACCAAATACTTATTTTCCACAATAATTTGCAAATAAATTCATTAAAAATCCTACAATGTGATTTTCTGGATTTTTTTTTGCCCCACTGTATATAGTTATAGGTCATTTCACCAATTCGGCCACTTGAGTACATTTGGGCAACTTGTGTGGGACACCTGGGTGACTTCATGCTAAATGGCATGTAGCTCACCCATTCCTGAAGTTATCAGTCTGAAACTTTGCACACCTACAGTTGCCCTCTTGTGTTATCCATCAAAATTATCTCCAGCATCCTATCTGACTGTGTGGCTATTCTAGTACATGTGAAAGATGATGCTACAACAATACAAAACAGAAAGCGCATGCTCTTTCTTTCTCTTTTCTTCCACCAGATCAACTGTGTTATGTTCTACTACATTCAATTAACATTTCCACAAACTTCAGAATGTTTCCATTCAAATGATACCAAGAATATGCATATCCTTGCCTCTGGGGCTGAGCTACAGGCAGTTGGATTAGGGTATGTCTTCAGGCGGAAATTGAGAACAAAGGGATGCAGCCATAAGCTTGGAAAACTCCTGTCATGGCGTTAGAAGCTTCTGATAGGCTAATTGACATCATTTGAGTCAATTGGAGGTGTACCTGTGGATGTATTTCAAGGCCTACCTTCAAACTCAGTGCCTCTTTGCTTGACGTCATGGGAAAATCAAAAGAAATCAGCCAAGACCTCAGAAAGACAATTGTAGACCTCCACAAGTCTGGTTCATCCTTTGGAGCAATTTCCAACCGCCTGAAGGTACCACGTTCATCTGTACAAATAATAGTACACAAGTATAAACACCATGGGACCACGCAGCCGTCATACCGCTCAGGAAGGAGGCATGTTCTGTCTTCTAGAGATGAACGTACTTTGGTGTGGAAAGTGCAAATCAATCCCAGAACAACAGCAAAGGACCCTGTAAAGATGCTGGAGGAAACAGGTACAAAAGTATCTATAGCCACAGTAAAATGAGTCCTATATCGACATAACCTGAAAGGCCACTCAGCAAGGAAGAAGCCACTGGTCCAAAACTGTCATAAAAAACCCAGACTACGGTTTGCAACTGCACATGGGGATAAAGATGGTACTTGTCTGAGAAATGTCCTCTGGTCTGATGAAACAGAAATAGAACTGTTTGGCCATAATGACCATCGTTATGTTTGGAGGAAAAAGGGGGAGTCTTGTAAGCCGAAGAACACCATCCCAACCGTGAAGCACGGATGTGGCAGCATCATGTTGTGGGGGTGTTTTGCTACAGGAGGGACTGGTGCACTTCACAAAATAGATGGCTTCATGAGGCAGGAAAATTATGTGGATATATTGAAGCAACATCTCAAGACATCAGCCAGGAAGTTAAAGCTTGGTCGCAAATGGGTCTTCCAAATGGACAATGACCCCAAGCATACTTCCAAAGTTGTGGCAAAATGGCTTAAGGACAACAAAGTCAAGGTATTGGAGTGGCCATCACAAAGCGCTGACCTCAATCCAATAGAAAGTTTGTGGGCAGAACTGAAAAAGCGTGTGCGAGCAAGGAGGCCTACAAACCTGACTCAGTTACACCAGCTCTGTCAGGAGGAATGGGCAAACATTTACCCAATTTATTGTGGGAATCTTGTGGAAGGCTACCCAAAATGTTTGACCCAAGTTAAACAATTTAAAGGCAATGCTACCAAATACTAATTGAGTGTATGTACACTTCTGACCCACTGGCTAAGGTGTATGTAAACTTCCGACTTCCAACTGTAAATACAGAATATATACCCCAAAGTTGCTTAGGAGCCTGAAACAAGGCGGCAATGTCTATCGGTGCCATCTTATCCCTGGGCTATTGCTTTTCACCTTCAGATAGTCTGTCTTCAGTACACTTAACAGCGCCTTGCATGTCTCATTGACAATCTCTGAGATGGCATAACAACTTATTCAGAATACGTAGGTGAAAGATGTGAATGTTTCTCCTTTTAACAGAAAGCGTTTAGGGTCACATCCAGTCTCCCTGCAGGGCTGATGGACTTTCTCATGACTGTATCTTCCTTTTTTAGTCGGCCCACCATTCAAAGAAAGACTTGGAATGTGTCCTTGTCATGTGCAAAGCTATGCCCTTTAAATATAATGAAAATAAACTATTAATTTACAATATCACAATGGTAATAAGACAGGTTGATAAATGCAGTGAAGTCAATCATGACAAGTCAGTGACAGTACCTAAATACACTATATATACAAAAGTATGTGGACATGTGATGTAGATGTTGAGCGGCTTCACTGCAAGTAGATTGTATGTTTTAATATAACTTGTTTTTTTACACCCCTTCGGCAATTTCAGGAGTATCAAATCCATAGACAAACATTAGCAGTAGAATGGCCTTACTGAAGAGCTCAGTGGCTTTCAACGTGGCACCGTCATAGGATGCCACCTTTCCAACAAGTCAGTTCATCCAATTGCTGCCCTGCTAGAGCTGCCCCAGTCAACTGTAAGTGCTGTTATTGTGAAGTGAAAAATGTATAGGAGCAACAACGGCTCAGTGGTAACCCACACAAGCTCACAGAATGGGACCGCCGAGTGCAGAAGCGCATAAAAATCCTCTATCCTGGGCTGCAACACTCACTACTGAGATCTACTACTACTGCCTCTGGAAGCAACGTCAGCACAAGAACTGTTCATCGGGAGCTTCATGAAATGGGTTACCATGGCCGAGCAGCCGCACACAAGCCTAAGATCTCAACACGCATTGCCAAGCATGGTCTGGAGTAGTGTAAAGCTCACCGCCATTGGTCTCTGGTACAGTGAAAACGTACTCTCTGGAGTAATGTATCAAGTTTCACCATTTTTTATTTCACCTTTATTTAACCAGGTAGGCCAGTTGAGAACAAGTTCTCATTTACAACTGCGACCTGGCCAAGATAAAGCAAAGCAGTGCGACACAAACAACAACACAGAGTTACACATGGAATAAACAAACATACAGTCAATAACACAATAGAAAAGTCTATATACAGTGTGTGCAAATGAGGTAAGATATAAGGGAGGTAAGGCAATAAATATGCCATAGTGGCGAAATAATTACAATTTAGCGTGAGTGAATTGGAGTGATAGATGTGCAGAAGATGAATGTGCAAGTAGAGATACTGGGGTGCAAAGGAGCAAAAAAATAAATAACAGTATGGGGATGAGGTAGTTGGACGGGCTATTTACAGATGGGCTATGTACAGGTGCAGTGATCTGTGAGCTGGTCTGACAGCTGGTGCTTAAAGTTAGAGAGGGAGCTATCTCCAGCTTCAATGATTTTTGCAATTCGTTCCAGTCCTTGGCAGTCTGACGGACAAATATGGGTTTGGCAGATGCCAGGAGAACGCTACCTGCTCCAATGCATTGTGCAAACTGTAAAGTTTGGTGGAGGAGGAATAATGGTCCGGGGCTATTAACTGCATTTTGATAGCTATATTACATTAATTTCTAATGCTGTCTAGTGGCGAACTTGTTGGTTGATATTAGCAAACTTTCTCTAAAATACTGTTCCTCTTTGCTCATTCTTGTCTAAGCAACTTTGAAGACTGGTAGCAAGACTGACAAGCTCTACTTACAATAATACTACAGGGAATGACCGACCCTACATTATATTATACACTGGGCTCCCAAATTATTGACCCCTTGATAGAGATGGGCAGAAATGACTGAGCTTTATTGTATGCTCCAAAAATTGGGAAATGATTTTATACTAATACAATTGCTCATAGAAAGAGAATTTGTTCAACAAACAAGATAGGGGCCAAATTGAATTACACCCATGTTTTCAGTACCTTTCAATACCTCACCTTGAAAGGGACAACAGCCCTGAGCCATCTTCTAAAATGTTTTGCTGTGTTGAACACATTGGGAGGGATCTTAGCCCATTCCTCCATACAGAATCCTTCCAGATCCTTGATATCCTTCATCTGCACTTATTGACTGCCCTCTTCAATTCAAACCACAGGTTTTCTTTTCTGCCCGTTTGCACTTCCAGATTCCCCCTTCCATTTATGTCCCCATCTGTGGTAAATCCACCCTCATTCCCTCTTCTGTACCTTTTCCTATTTTCTCTCCGTAGTCGTGTAAGTAGACACCACTAATCCTACTGCCTTCATCCATCTCAGACTTACTCCCATCTGAGCTACCTGCCATGCCTACCTCAGTCTCTGCACAGTCAAAGATAGAACAATGAGAGCTATTTCACTGTATAAATGTGAAGCATCAGCTTTGCGTTTCCACTCACTATCAAATATGGTAGTGAGAGGAAGCCCACTGGACTGCAGGGAGAAAAGATAGAACGAGATGGATTTTAGCCGACATTCTGCAAATTCTCATCAATTAAACAGTTTTCTGTTCTCAAAACTAGAATCCGTTATAAACCGTGTTTATGTGACCGATGTGAAATGGCTAGCTAGTTGGTGGTGCGCGCTAATAGCGTTTCGATCGGTGACGTCACTCGCTCTGAGACCTTGAAGTAGTGGTTCCCCTTGCTCTGCAAGGGCCGCGGCTTTTGTGGAGTGATGCTTCGTGGGTGTCCGTTGTTGATGTGTGCAGAGCGTCCCTGGGCCCAGGTTGGGGCGAGGAGAGGGACGGAAGCTATACATTTAGCAGGAGTGCAGATGTGAATTTAGATATTGCACACGCGCACTTTAGTTCCCTAACAGAAATATGCAGATGCACGCTAGAAAACTTAAATAGGATCTCGCTAGCTCGTGCTTAGCTCTGCCCACCTCCTTCCCACTATGACTCATTTGTTCCCAATGGAAACGACAGGCTGTGGTCTATCTTGGTTTAGTTATAACAAATATTTGGAATGCAACTGCGTTAACTTTCGAAACCGAAATTTATGATCAAACACAAAAACACAATGACCAGCCTTTTGTCTTTGTTCTCTAGCAATCGTGTGTTCCAATTAAATTGACTTGTTGCTGATCCCCGCTTCTCCATCCCATCTATGTAAATTTTCCTGCAACAATTAGACATAATGGGCAATGTTAATTGGCAGGTGGAATGACGCCCAATGAGGTTGCAAGCTTAAAGTGGGAGGCGGGGTCAGTACAGTATAGTCCAATGAGGTTGCAAATGAGGTTGTGTTTTGGCTCGTGACAGCTTGTCAAAAACTAGCTGAAATTATACAAAACGTCCAGAAAAATCACTTTAATCATTCTAACACTCAATTGTCATACATTTTCCATGTCTATGGCTTCATTCTGTTCTATCCCTTTCCCGTGTTTTATACAAATCTATGCATTTTTCTGGAGAGTTGTCTTTACAGCACGACCAAACTTCAAATGCATTTCATATTTCAATACAATTTTCCAATCAATATTTAAATTAAAAATTAAATATAAAATTGCAAAATATAAAACACTTAAAATACATATTTATCACTTTACTATTACATAAATTCAAGACTAATTGTAATGCCAGTCTTTGTGCTATCATGCCAACTCCTTTTCACTCATTGTCATGCCATGTTAGGCTCAACTATGAGCAATGGAGTTGGCATTATAGCACCAAGTCTTGAATAAGACAGATGTGTGCATTATCTGTCAAACAGCAAAATACAAAACACACTTGAATATTGAACCACTTATTGATCAAATTTCCCTCAACTACAATTAACATCTGAACTGACCATGTTAAATTAAATCGAACAACAAAACCTTACTGTAAAAGTAGATACACTAAAAAGGCTTATTGCCCAGTTGACATGCAGGACAAAGGCCAAATAATCTTAGCTGCCTGTGCTGGTGTTCAAACAATACTGTATCTACATAGAGTCTGGAGATAGTTTGACAGGTCAGTTGGCTTTAGTGGTGGGGAAGTGGCAACTTCGGCAGATCATTCAGTCTAGTTTATTTAGTGATTTAGCAGTGCCATTCTTCTCCATGAAGTCCCTCAGCTTTGTGGGGAAGTCGGTCATGACCCCTGTAGCTCCCAGGTCAAAGGCTCTCTTAAAGTCCTTCTCGTCGTTCAGCACCCAGACATAAACCTGAAATGTAAAAAAATAAGAGCACATATTATACAACGTGACTGTGATAAAAAGCAAACGATAGCAGTTGTCAGAATGGCCTTACTTGTATTCCCCTTGCTGTTAGGTGATTGAACAGAGCTCTTCTCATCAGCAGGCTGCATGAGAAAGGTTAGACCCTGATTAATGAACCTCATCATTTATGATACATATCACCTGTACTGGACCACAGCCAACCACTGATCAGAATTACTGAACCACTGATCAGAAGTAAATGTAATGCTATGTGAGCTCCTTCTGAAGGGTGCAATGGAGCAGTTGTTCCAAGTGGAAGGTACAGTAATCTCAGACTATTAGACTTACGTATCTGCCAGCCAGGTGATGACATGCTGACTCCTGGTCATCTTATCAGGATCCCTCATAAGATGTCTGTGGAATCAAATACAGGCAATACATAAGTGAAAATAAAGGAATCAAAAGCACACTTAAAACAGATCAATCCTCTTTTAAAGGATAGAGGTTTTGCGAGCCAATGACTTGGAGTCTACAGGTACACCTGCACTATCCATGAGTTCATCTGACTCTGGGTAAGATGAAAAATGTACAGAATCTCACAATATCCCTTTGAAAAGGACCCTCCGATGAACAAAAAGAAAAATGGCTAGCTTATAACAAACCACAGTGGCTTCAACCTCTTTACGTCCAAATTCAGCTGCTTTAAATGGAAAGGCATTTATTATTAATCCATATGATCCCTGCTGTTGGGCTTACTTCCAAATTGGAAAGTATTTATAATCCAGAGAACAAACAGGCATGTTATTCGAATCATTTAAATTGTGCCCAGAGATCAACTTTCAAACGGCAACCTGTGGTTCCTGATAACAAGAGATTGAGAGGGAGGAGAGCGAGTGAATAGAGAACTAATCTCACTTTGTCACATGCACCAAATACAACAAGTGTAGACCTTACCATAAAATGTTTACTTACAAGCTATTAACCAACAGTGCAGTTCAAGAAAGAGTTAGGAAAATATTTACCAAAAACAAAAAAGTAACAATAACGAGGCTACATACAGGGGGGTACCGATAGCGAGTCAATGTGCAGGTTAGTCGAGGTAAATTTGTACATGTAGGTAGGGGTGAAGTGACAATGCATAGATAAACAGCGAGTAGCAGCAGTGTACAAAACAAATGGGATGGGGGGGGGGGGGGGGGGGTCAATGTAAATAGCCCGGTGGCCATTTGAGTAATTGTTCAGTCATCTTACGGCTTGGGGGTAATAGCTGTTTAGGAGCCTTTTGGTACTAGACTTAGCGCTCCGGTAGCGCTTGTCGTGCGGTAGCAGATAAAACAGTCTACCTACCCTCATGGAGTCTGACAACATGAGGGTATTGTGAGGGGAGGTATAGCGCCACTTATCTTACAATAAGATACTTGACTAAATATCTACTGGTTAAAATCATTGATTACATTTATGATTGTAAAATGACAGCTTAATATAGTAGTGGTTAAAACATTTGCATGCCTTGCAAGAACAACAACTTCCCTAATAATCCTGTTTACAGACATCTGATAATCAAGTTGCCTGATGGGAAAAATGCAGAAAGTAAAAATAAACGTTTGAAAACAGTGACCATATCATTTTTGGTGGAAGCCTATTTGATTCCGAGTTCGGACATATAAAGTTGGTATTTGTAAACACTTTTCGAACTCACTTTCACTCAAGCCTAAGAGGGAGGCTCCTGCTGCTCGTGATAGCACGTGGAGATAAAATACACAGAACTCCGATAATTATTATAATATTTTTAAGTGTTTACATGTTCTAATAAATCGAAAGAGCAAAACTTTATTTTTTATTAAAAAAAAAAAATGGTTTATGTTAGGTATGCACATTTATATTTTTAGCCGACCCTCCTTAACCAGTTAACAAACAGTTAAATTAGTTCCAAACAGTAAAATTACGTGACAGCCTTAAATACTACGCATGCATACACAGAATAAATGTTTCATTGTGAGCATAATTGAAACATACAACAATAGCAAGCATATCGTCTCACAGCCAAAAAACTATATTTAAGCAGTAAGGCCCGAGGGGGTGTGGTATATGGCCAATATACCACAGCTAAGGGCTGTTCTTACGCATGACGCAACGCAGTCTGACATACCACGGCGTTCAGCCAATCAGCATTCAGGGCTCGAACAACCCAGTTTCTAATATCGAACATGCAACTCCTGTAATTAAAGTAGCCAATGTGTTTTTACATTTTCAATCATTATCCCAAATGCAAGTCGCAGGGACACAGATTCTAAAAAGCAGACAGATTTCATACAGTATGTGAAAAATATGAAAACCTGCTAGAAAATTAGAAAGAAGGGGAATCTAAAGATGCAACAACCCTGATGGATTGATAATATGACTAGGATTGTGCCATTGACTTCCGGATATCGAATATTGATATGAAAACCAATAGAAGAGGATAGAAATGCTATTTATGGGCATATTTTATTTACTTTTATTTATTTAGGGGAATCCAATTGAGACCAGTGTCTCATTTACAAATGGTGCCCTGAGGACAAATATTTTTAAAAAACAAGACAGCTATAAATACATTACATCAGGTTATTACAAGTTTGATTAATCAATTGCACACTTCAGTGAACAGTTTTAAACTGCCCTATCGGCACCAGGTGTAATTTGTTTTGTAAATTATTCCGTAACTGTGGTGCATTAAAACTAAAGGCAGATGGATATACAACACTTTGTGGGGTTTTAAACACGACATGTAAAGTGTGGGTCACATATTTCATGAGGTGAAACAAAAGATCCCAGATATTTTCCATATGTACAAAAAGCTTATTTCTCTAAAATGTAGTGAAACATTTTTGTTTACCTCCCTGGTAGAGAGCATTTCTCCTTTGCCAAGATAATCCATCAACGGGACAGGTGTGGCATTTCAAGAAGCATGATCATTACACAGGTACACCTTGTGCTGGGGACAATAAAAAGGTCACTAAAATGTGCAGTTTTGTCACAACACAATACCACAGATGTCTCAAGTTGAGGGGGAGTGTGCAATTGGCATGCTGACTACAGGAATGCCCACCAGAGCTGTTTTCCGAGAATTGAAAGTTAATTTCTCTACCATAAGCCGCCTCCAACGTTGTTTTATAGAATTTGGCAGTACGTACAACCGGCCTCAACCACAGACCACATGTTTGGCGTCATGTGTACGAGCAGTTTGCAGACTAACCCCACGGCCGCCATGGGGCAATAGTAGGGCAGACATAAGCTACGGACAACGAACACAATTTAAATCGATGGCAAATTGAATGCACAGAGATACAGTAACGAGTTCCAAAGGCCCATTGTTGTGCCAGTCTTCCTCCACCATCACCACATGTTGTTTCAGCACGATAATGCACAGCCCCGTGGCGCAAGGATCTGTACAGAATTCCTGGAAGCTGAAAATGTCCCAGTTCTTCCATGGCCTGCATACTCAGACATGTCACATATTGAGCATGTTTGGGATGCTCTGGCTCAACAGCGTGTTCCAGTTCCCGCCAATATCCAGCAACTACGCACAGCCACTGAAGAGGAAAGAGACAACATTCCACAAGCTACAATCAGCCTGATCTACTCCATGCGAAGGAGATGTGTCGAGCTGCATGAGTCAAATGGTGGTCACACTACTGGTTTTCTGATACACAGTCCTACGTTTAAAAAAAAAAAGTTGTCTGTGACTAACGGACGCATATCTGTTTTCCCAGGCATGTGAAATCCATAGATTAGGGCCACATTTATTTAAATTGACTGAACTGTAACTCAGTAAAATCTTTGAAATTGTTGCATGTTGCGTTTATATTTCTGTTCAGTACATTTCAACAGTGAAGTGAGGTATGTTGGAAGCTTTTGAAGCAGAGCTTTGCAAACAACAAGGGGGTAACGAAGTGATCGACAGGACTGAGGTCCAGCCGACCTTCTGATGCAGTGATGAGTCTTAAAACTGTCTGTCACCTGTAATAAAGCAAAGGACGATATGGTAGAAGGCATCCAAAGGTTTAAAAGTAGTGGCTGCTGCATTCTGGTAAATGGTGTCACCATAGTAAAGAACTGTCAGGAAAGTTGACTGTAGAATGTGCTTCCTGCGGTTAATGGACAGGCAAGCTCTAAACTCAGCAAAAAAAGAAGCCTCACTGTCAACTACATTTATTTTCATCAAACTTAACATGTGTAAATATTTGTATGAACATAAGATTCAACAACTGAGACAAACTGAACAAGTTCCACAGACATGTGACTAACAGAAATTGAATAATGTGTCCCTGAACAGTGGTTGGGGGGGGGGGGGGGGGGGGGGGGGGGGGTCAAAATCAAAAGTAACATTCAGTATCTGGTGTGGCCACCAGCTGCATTAAGTACTACAGTGTATCTCCTCCTCATGGACTGCACAATATTTGTCTCCGTCTTAGGCGTCTCACAGTACGGACATTGCAATTTATTGCCCTGGCCACATCTGCAGTCCTCATGCCTCCTTGGAGCATGCCTAAGGCACATTCACACAGATGAGCAGGGACCCTGGGCATCTTTCTTTTGGTGTTTTTCAGAGTCAGTAGAAAGGCCTCTTTAGTGTCCTAAGTTTTCATAACTGTGACCTTAATTGCCTACCGTCTGTAAGCTGTTAGTGTCTTAACGACCGTTCCACAGGTGCATGTTCATTAATTGTTTAGGGTTCATTGAACAAGCATGGGAAACAGTGTTTAAACCCTTTCCAATCTGTGAAGTTAGATTTTTACGATTTATCTTTGAAAGATAATGTCCCTTTTTCAGGACCCTTCTTTTTCTTGCTGAGTTTGTCTACAAGAAGTCCACGTTAAATCTTAGCTTCTAAAGTTTTTTTTTTAAAACAATAGATCTTTATCAATCAAAATGTTAAGATATTTATAGGCAGGAACCCACTCGATGAGAGATACAGTGGGGCAAAAAAGTATTTAGTCAGCCACCAATAGTGCAAGTTCTCCCACTTAAAAAGATGAGGCCTGTGATTTTCATCATAGGTACACTTCAACTATGACAGACAAAATGAGAAAAAAAAAAAAATCAGAAAATCACATTGTAGGATTTTTAATGAATTTATTTGCAAATTATTGTGGAAAATAAGTATTTAGTCACCTACAAACAACCAAGATTTCTGGCTCTCACAGACCTGTAGCTTTTTATTTTAGAGGCTCCTCTGTCCTCCACTGGTTACCTGTATTAATGGCACCTGTCCACAACCTCAAACAGTCACACTCCAAACTCCACTATGGCCAAGACCAAAGAGCTGTCAAAGGACACCAGAAACAAAATTGTAGACCTGCACCAGGCTGGGAAGACTGAATCTGCAATAGGTAAGCAGCTTGGTCTGAAGAAATCAACTGTGGGAGCAATTATTAGGAAATGGAAGACATACAAGACCACTGATAATCTCCCTCGATCTGGGGCTCCATGCAAGATCTCACCCAGTGGGGTCAAAATGATCACAAGAACAGTGAGCAAAAATCCCAGAACCACACGGGGGACCTAGTGAATGACCTGCAGAGAGCTGGGACCAAAGTAACAAAGCCTACCATCAGTAACACACTACGCAGCCAGGGACTCAAATCCTGCAGTGCCAGACGTGTCCCCCTGCTTAAGCCAGTACATGTCCAGGCCCGTCTGAAGTTTGCTAGAGAGCATTTGGATGATCCAGAAGAAGATTGGGAGAATGTCATATGGTCAGATGAAACCAAAATAGAACTTCTTGGTAAAAACTCAACTCGTTGTGTTTGGAGGACAAAGAATGCTGAGTTGCATCCAAAGAACACCATACCTACTGTGAAGCATGGGGTGGAAACATCATGCTTTGGGGCTGTTTTTCTGCAAAGGGACCAGGACGACTGAAGGAAAGAATGAACGGGGCCATGTATAGTCAGATTTTGAGTGAAAACCTCCTTCCATCAGCAAGGGCATTGAAGATGAAACGTGGCTAGGTCTTTCAGCTTGACAATGATCCCCACCCAACACACCGCCCGGGTAACGAAGGAGTGGCTTCGTAAGAAGCATTTCAAGGTCCTGGAGTGGCCTAGCCAGTCTCCAGATCTCAACCCCATAGAAAATCTTTGGAGCGAGTTGAAAGTCCTTGTTGCCCAGCAACAGCCCCAAAACATCACTGCTCTAGATGAGATCTGCATGGAAGAATGGGCCAAAATACCAGCAACAGTGTGTGAAAACCTTGTGAAGACTTACAGAAAACGTTTGACCTCTGTCATTGCCAACAAAGGGTATATAACAAAGTATTGAGATAAGTATTTGGTCAATAACAAAAGTTTATTTTCCACCATAATTTGCAAATAAATGCATTAAAAATCCTATGTGATTTTCTGAATTTTTTTTCTCATTTTGTCTGTCATAGTTGAAGTGTACCTATGATGAAAATTACAGGCCTCTCATCTTTTTAAGTGGGAGAACTTGCACAATAGGTGGCTGACTAAATACTTTTTTGCCCCACTGTACATCCAATGAGTCAATATGTAGCCCATCTGAGAAAAATGTCCATGAATTACAGAACATACACTACCAGTCAAAAGTTTTAGAACACCTACTCCTTCAAGGGTTTTTCCATATTTTTACTATTTTCTACATTGGAGAATAATAGTGAAGACACCAAAACTATGAAATAACACATATGGGATCATGTAGTAACAACAAAAAAACAAAAAAAAAGTGTCAAACAAATCAAAATATATTTTATATTTGAGATTCTTCAAAAAGCCACCCTTTGCCTTGACAGCTTTGCACACTTCAGTTACCATAGTAACTGAAACAGTGCCATGTCCAGATCTAAAACAACATTGGTGCATATTTAGAATATAGTTATTATTAGCTGGGAGTGGGTCAGAGATTCTAATACTTTGGCTAGGCAAGATAACTTGGAGATTGGACAGTAATTACCTAAATCAGAAGGACCTCCCTGCCTTTATGTAGCGGGAGGACATGTGCCGCTTTCAAAACCTTAGGGATAACACCAGGAGCAATTGTCAAGTTAAAAGATTCAACAATGAGTGTGGCAGGAGGCTGTAGTAAGAAGAGGTCAAGTGAACCAGCCCCTGTGGATTTCTTTACGTCGATCTTTAGCAAGGCACTTAAAACAGACATTGGCTCATTCATCCCCCCTCCTCTCTCCTGTAACTATAACCCCCAGGTTGTTGCTGTAAATGAGAACGTGTTCTCAGTCAACCTAATTGGTAAAATAAAATTACAATTAAAAATGAAGAAATCTTTATAAAATAATTGCCTCTACATTTCTATAGTTGAATTTTGGCTAGGCTACTTTGAAGCAAGGTAAGACATGCCTCATAATGTCAAGTAAAACGTGTGTGTGTGTGTGTGTGTACAAACACTAGAACCAAGGAGGATAGGTGTTACATGTAAAATTATGGCCTAAGCTAAGTTAAGTGGGTGTGTGTGTCTCTGGGTGTTGCATACTTAGTGACGATGGAGGGCATGGGGATCTCCAGGAACTGCTCTTTGAGGGGCACAAATGGCAGGAGGCCGGTGTAGAAGAGACCCACCAGCATTAGAACCCTGCGCATGCTGAACAGCACTGGGATACGAGGGTTCTACAACACAGACAGGAAAGTACAAGGTGGTGATAAAAACTAAGTCCACAATCCAGCTATCCTAGTATGACAAAGAACTCAGTCCTCCTACTTGCTAAAAAGGTTCTTCCCAAACACCCATCATAAAAACATGTAAATATAATTTCCAATTTTGTGTTGATCAAGGTAAATATTATCAAGCATAAACAGATTATATCATTATACAAGGAAATGAGCCATTAGATACCTCCTTGTAACACTTCTGCACAATCTGGTTGCTAGAGTTGCCCCAAACAGTGATGTGTTCTCTGTCATACTTCACAACCAGCTCTGAGACCTGCAGAACAAACAAGTTCACAACCCACAATGAGAACACTTACCCCATAACACACTCAAAGCACCCACTTCTTTCCTGAAATGTCTAACCCCAGGCCACACCTTCTTGATAAGGGTGTCATTGTTGACCTTGATGTCAATGTTGACAGGGGTATTAGGGAAAGCCTCAAACACATCCCTGAGGAGAGGAATGTGTTTGTCCTCCCCTCCCTCACAGACGCATTCTGTAGACACACACAGGGAAACATTAAGAACACATCCACACCTACCAAAGCAGCATGTACTACATACAAACAGTGATATTCACCTCTCTGGAAAGTCACACCAAGCTTGCACAGGTAAGGAGGCAGATCCTGTAGAGAACAAACATATTACACACATTTTATCATGCATATCCCTTTTTGTGTTGTCACAATACCAGGAAGTAAGGAAGAAAAAGAAACAAAACATGAAGCAGACTTAATTATTTGAGGAAAACACTTCTAATGTTGGAAAAAACAGCCGTATGATGTCACCCAGAGTCACATGTTTATTTTGCAAGCTACAGCACACAATATTTTTTATAAAAGTAGGCTATAAAAAAGGACCATATAGTTTATTCTGCCTCATGTACTCTTTCTTGCCAAGGAAAATCTGGTGTCGTATTATTGCGATACTGGTATCGTGACACTAATCCCTTGAGATTTATTCTTTGGTCAAAAATCAGATTAAACTTTTGACAGAACCTATTCTAATAGGGAGATAAATGCAACAAAAGACTTGGAAGTAGAATTACATGAAAGCAGAGTTCAAGACCTGGAAAGTGGCGTCTAAAATAGCCCAAGACAGGAAGAAAGGTAGGGACCTTGGAGGCCTTACGGACCACTTGCCTCAATGAGGCCTAGGTAAAGTACGTATATTTTTTATATGGCTGTTGAGAAGCCAACCTTGCGATACTCACGGCGTAGGCCACGTCAGAGATGTAGGCACTGATGCCAGTCGACCTCTCCAGGTTGGCATCGTGTGACACGACCACCTGCTCATCCTTGGTCATGTGACAGTCCAGCTCCAGCATGTCAGTGCCAAGGTCCACTGCACTGGACACATGTAAAGGAGACAATCACACACATATACCCAACCAGCAGTAAGTTGAGGATAGCATCAACAAATCTAGACAGGGTACACACACGTACTGTTCAGCAAGCAGCGTTGATGTCCATTACATCTTCCTCCCTTATTGGGATTTATTGTGCATCCTGTCTTGCAAACACACGACCACCCTCTTGACAATGCCATAGCCAACTACACCACCGCAACGCTAGCAAGTCGATGGCACAGATGTTGGCATTTCAAGCCAAGGAGTGAAGCTAACCAATTCAACTCGGTTACCCACAATTCAAAGTGGTGTGCATTTACCAAAATAAGTAATAATGCATATTTTGTCTCTGTGTTTCATAATTTTCCTTCAATGCTTCACTCCAGCACACCGACATGACATGATTTATACTTTTGAGTCTTGACTACTATCACACAATCATCCTCTACTAGCAATAAAACAAACTTGATATGAGTCCTTTTGGCAAGCTGAATAGTACATTCAGCAGAATTCTATTTTAACCATAAGGACATCCAGTCCCATCTGCCTACTTCCTCCATAGAGAATGTAGGTTTACCATCAACTATGTTCCATGTGTTATCTGCTTATGGCATTGCTTGCTGTTAGTCTGGATATTTAGGCCAACACAGGAGGATTAGGCTATGTTAAACATGACGCAGCACGAGTCAATGGGAGGATGTGGACTTGACTCACTGCTTGAAAGCTGCCATGGTGTTCTCCAGGTTTTCACCTGCCCCTGCAAATACAGACATGACAGAAAGAAGTTCATAAATTAGAGGTGCCCGAAACGAAGTCGGTGTGAGCCAAGTTAGCGAGATGTCTTGAGGTACAACACTGCCTTTTGGTAGTTCCAGTTTCATGGATGTGTTATGTATGGATGACGCAAGATTCCAGCAACACTCACCTCCACGATGGGATATGTGTCTGCTCAGGAATGGCTCTCTCTTCCGCCGATGCAGAAGTGTTGGGCATTTCAATAACAAGGCAGAGGTGAGCACATACCCCATCACAGTAGACAACACGTAGACAGCAGCACACATCTCTGATTCTCCTTTAGCTCAACTGGGAAAGGTTAACATGTATGGTCAAGCATAACTATACTAGCAAATACTGATAAGTCACCATGATTCAGCTTTAATAAGTAGGTCGGATTAAATTTTTTAAAATGTACACGTTCATACTGCTGTACAGTAGCCCAAAATTGGACTAAAGTTGCCTGTTACTGCTTAGTCCAAGGACCTTCTTACATGTTCTGTTTGGAAGCCAAAGCACCCATATACTCCATCTAAACGTGAATCGAATCTCAATTGCGGTACAGTTCTAGAAACAAATTCCTTTCATATCACATCAAAATAATGTAATAAATGCAAAAAACACTTAATGTAGAATGTTTTAACCGGTTTCAATACATTTGCAGCCGACAATTTTTTTTCAGTGACAACACGTTGTTGGCGTCTGTCTTCCGTTTTACACACAGGTGTTCGGAGACGCTGATAGCTAACTAATTAGCACAGGTTGTCAGTTCACTCGGTCTTCCGTCTGTTTCCGTAACAAGGAAATATGGCGATGTTGGAACCCTAACCCTATAAAAAAGGTGTGTCAATTTAACCTTTTGTTTTTTTCAAAAAGCATTTCTTGTCGATATGAAAAAGGTCCTTATGCTTCCAAAACCATACCGCAAGCGATGCGTTAATAATGTTCAGACGGAGCGTCGGGGCTCTTAACAAAATCACCCCCTACAGAAGCTGCCTTTGTGTAATGCAATGGAACCAACGATTTATATAAATCATTGAATAGAACTGAGTCATAATCATGACTAGCTTTACGGCACAGTACAGTACATGCTGTACATGAAGATACAATAATGATGACAAATAGCTAGCAATTGAATGTCAGATACCGTCCGTGTAGATGGGCTAAAACGTTAGTGAATGTGTTTAGCTACAGTAGTGTGAGCCAACAAATTGCATTTTACCTTTGACAACAAACGAACTTTTCTTCTGGATATGTGGAAACTTCTGCCCGGTAAACGCCAAGGTTTATGCAAGTCCTGTCTGCTGAACGCTATTACAACTGCAACCACAGACAGAACAATCTTTACTTCAACGACAGATGGCATAAATCTTCTGATTTGATGAGGTTTAACGGAGGTTGGCATACACTAAATGTGGCATTACCGCCACCTACTAGACTGGAGTACAACTCCCTTATACTTTTCTTGAAAGAAAAAAAAAGATCAGTAAACAAAGCTCCCGAGTAGCGCAGCGGTCTAACTGCATCTCAGCGCTAGAGGCGTCTCTACAGACCCTGGTTTGAATCCAGGCTGTATCACAACCGGCCGTGATTGGGAGTCCCATAGGGCGGCGCACAATTGGGTTAGGGTTTGGCCGGGGTAGGCCGTCATTGTAAATAAGGCTAGTTAAATACTTTAAAAATATATTTTTTAATTTTTTTACATGGAACACTACACTAACACATAAAAAAAGTAAAAACACCACCCTACTCCACTATTTAGTACTACCTAAGTCCAACAACCTGAAAGGACACCACCACTTAACACACCCTGTAACTCTTCTGATGTCAAGTCTGGCACACCCAAATACCTCTTTGCAGCTGCCACCATAACCTCAATTTTCTGCGACTTATGTTCCATTCCTGCAGAACAGTTGATAACCATTGCTATAAATGCTAAAAATCCAATCTTACTGAAACATATCACTTGTTGGCCTATCCCTCTGTACTGGTACAGATCTACTACTCACACCACTCCTCCCAGGATCCCTACCCCTTGACTCGTCTTCTTCTGCCTCAGCATGACAACTTCTGCACTACTCTGACCCTGGAAACCGCAACCTGCCTCTCTCGCACGGGATATGTCTGATCCCCAGCCCCGTGGGCACCCCTACAATTAACACATACCCCTACTTTCCCCAATGCTACACATTTCTTTGTCTCGTGCCTTTCTGCACACTTAACACCGAGGAACCTCGCCACTACACATTGCAGCCACATGCCCATAAGCTTGACCCCTGTAAGAACATAATGTATTTGGCACAAAAGCTTGTACAGGATAATTTATATATCCTAACAACACTTTGTCGACAAAGACTCAACATCAAAACTCAAAAGAACAGAACAGACTCCTGTTTCACCACTCACGCAACCCTGTCTGCATCGCACTAAACGACAAGCATCACAAACAGCGGGAATCTTCCCCTTCATTTGGTCAACTTTTACTGCTACCCCCAGTAATAACTCCTTACAATGGTGTACTTTTCTTGAGAGCAAAAAATGTCATTTGACGCGGAGCGGCTTTCTCTCTTTGACCATCAGAAACAAGCAATTATCACGAGACCACTTCTAATTACCCTCACCGATTTCCCAGCACCAAACTCTGTTTTCACCCACACTGAAACCACAAATGAATCAGCAAAAAAGGCAAGGGTCTACTTTTTCCTAAAGCTTTACACCTGTCACACTCATCTTTATCCTGAACCTCAGTGCAAGCCTCCGGCCCCGAGAACTTCACCACACCTACAATTTCTCCTCCCGTCTTCAGCTCACTCTGCTTACACTTCCTATCATTCTTCTTTAAAACAGATATCCCTTTTTTCCGCTTTTTTTTTTTTACCGATTCAAGCTCACCCTCTTCCTCCCTCTCTTTCTCTTAGACCTCCTCTGCCTCTCCATTCCTCCTCCGTATTCCAAGTATACGTCTACTTATGATAATAGTGCACTTCTGACATACATCTTGTTCTTGCCTTCTCAAGGGACGCCATTTAACCGACTGTCACAATCTCCGTACAATCAGCACGAACCCCTCGGGATGTAACACTCAACAGTGCAGCTGCTTCGTCTTGACGTTTTCTTTTTAAAAAGCTACCACGATGCTTTTCCATTTCAAACAAGCGTGCTCTTCCATCCACGGTCCACCGTCTAGCTGCATCTGCAATCTTCTTCTTCTTAGGGATTTAATGACGGTTGACATCCAATTGTTACATTACCGCCCCCAACTGGACTATAATATAAATCAGTATACTTTGTGATACAAAGGGGGAAAAGGAAAGAAATAAACAAAAAATACGTATAAAAAAAATACACCCATTCCACTACTTTGACCCTATCTGCTCCTGCATCATGCCAACGGCCAGGGAGGACAGGACACCACCACTCAACTTCATACTTTCTTCTACATAATCTTCTGTCCCATGCCTTCCTGCACACATCCCACATCTTGGAATCTCCCTCCAACACGCTGCTGCGACATGACCATAAACATTGCACCTGAAACACCACAGTGGATTTGGAACACTAAGCTCTAACAGGATAACTGATATATTTTAACATAACTTTGTCGGGTAAAGCCTCTAAAAAGGACTGACCATGATTCCGTTTCACCACACTCACCACCCGGTCTGCACCGTACCAAATGGCAGGCGTCACAAACACCAGGCATATTCAACTTCAATTATTCCACCTCCACACTTAACACTACCCCATGAATCACTTCATTAAATGGTGCCCTATTCCTAAGCGCAAAGCAAGAAACAGATCTTGACCCAAGTTGCGTGACACGGAGCACCCGCTCCCTCTGGGCAGAGGAAACACAAACAAATATCATAAGTCCACTACCGGTTACCTTCACTGATTCAACTGCACCCAACTCCTTTCCCACCCACCCTGAAACCACAAAAATGTCACTTCCACTGGACCAGATTCCTCTTTATCATGTCCATTGATGACAGATTCAGGCTCTGAGCTCTTCACCACACCTCAGTTAACTCGCCCTCATTCACTTCCATTTCACCTCCAGAACTCGGTGTGGCGTAGGGCTCACTCTGTTACACTTGACCCCAAACATCTTCAACACACTTCCTCTCTATTCCGTCATCTCCAACAGATTCAGACTCAACCTTTGCCTCCCTCATTCTCTTCAACCTATTCTTCCTCTCTTTTTCCCTCATTTCCTCCTCCGAAATCCAATTAAATGACTCCTTATGAAAATATTCCCCTTTTCCGCAGCAATCTCTTTCTTGCCTCCTTGAAGGACGCCATCTCTACTGCCACTCCATCCATCTGTCGTTCTCCTTTGCACACAGCTGATACTTTGTAGCCCACATACTCATGATCATTATTGCAATGTCGCTGATTGGCCACACCGAAATATTCTTATTCTCACGTATAATGACTTTCACAACAATCGGATGTGCATTACGCCCCCTGTTGTGATGGTGGATAATCCCAAAAAGTAAATAAAGCATGGTAAAAAAATGCAAACTATCGTACAAACTATCAAAAAGAAAGTTAAACTTTCCCACCCACCCATCAACTTGCCTTTCTGTTAAAATTCTAATCAGGTCCTTACACGGGCTTAGAAGAATCCTGTGAGGGCAGGACATTTTCTGGTGACAGTAGTCCTTGCAGTGCTTCTGCCGTAAAGTCTTGGAACCCCAAAAACATTTTTGACTGTGGAAACAATGATGTCCAGCTTCTTTGACCAGCAGGGTCAAATAATAATAATCTGATTGCTCTGGAGCAGTTTTTCATCAAGGATATCTCTGTACTTTGCTCTGTTCATCTTTCCCTCGATCCTGACTAGTCTCCAAGTCCCTGCCGCTGAAAAACATCCCCACAGCATGATGCTGCCACCACCATGCCTCATCGTAGGGATTTTGCCAGGTTTCCTCCAGACGAGATGCTTGGCATTTAGGCCAAAGAGTTAAATCTTGGTTTCATCAGACCAGAGCATCTGGTTTCCTGAAGGTCTGCCAGTCCTTCAGGTGCCTTCCGCCTGGCCACTCTACCGTAAAGGCCTGATTGGTGGATTGCTGCGGAGATGGTTGTCCTTCTGGAAGGTTCTCCCATCTCCACAGAGGAACTCTGGTGCTCTGTCAGCGTGACCATCGGGTTCTTGGTCACCTCCCTGACCAAGGCCCTTCTCCCTCTCTTGCTTATGTAACAGTATAGACTTTACGTCTGTCCCCTCGCCCCGACCTGGGCGCGAACCAGGGACGCTCTGCACACGTCAACAGTCACCCTCGAAGCATCGTTACCCATCGCTCCACAAAAGCTGCGGCCCTTGCAGAGCAAGGGGAACCACTACTTCAAGGTCTCAGAGCAAGTGACGTCACCAATTGAAACGCCAATAGTGTTTGGGGACCTTCAATGCGGCAGAAATGTTTTGGTACCCTTCCCCAGATCTGTGCCTGGACACAATTCCTTCGGCCTCGTGGCTTGGTTTTTGCTCTGACATGCACTGTCAACACTGGGACCTTATATAGACAAGTATGTGCCTTTCCAAATTATGTCCAATCAATTTAATTTACCACAGGTGGACTCCAATCAAGTTGTAGAAACATCTGAAGGATGATCAATAGAAACAGGATGCACCGGAGCTCAATTTTGAGTCTCATAGCAAAGGGTCTGAATACTTATGTCATTTTTTAAAAAAATGATAAATTAGCAACAATTTCTGAAACCTGGTTTTTACTTTGTCCTTATGGAGTATTGAATAAGGCTGTAACATAATTTTTAAAAAATTAACTGAAGGGGTCTGAATACTTTCCAAATGCACTGTACATACAGTAATCACAGTGCTTTGTCAAAAAGGAAGAATAATTGAAATAGATTTTAATGGGCTATACATTGTCAGTGTCTTGTATATTGATATGATGACATTTAACATTTCGTTACCAGGAGAGCCACCAGCTAGAAGAAAATAGATTCAGTTTCAAAGCTGCAGAGCAATTGCTCTTCCTCTATCGCCCGCCAGCGGAGAAGGCTGAAGGACATGTCTCAGCTAGTGAAGAAGTAAGCTAGTGCACATGCATGCACGCGATCACACACACACCTTCGCTCTCTTTCTCTAAAAGGTTTCATGCACCCTAACACAGTTTTTCAAGGCCCTCTCCATCATTCATCAACAGATGCAATACGGAGACACTGCCAGAGGACGATGTAAAAACCTTGGATGAAATCAAGGAGCACATTAAAGCAAGACCCAACACTTTCTTTGAAACAGGCTTTCCTTCCAAAGAAAAATGCGTATGAGTGTCACTACATTAAAAACATTATTTCACAGGTCTTAGAGGAGGGACATTTGAAAGAGTCGTTGGCTGTTTTCCTATTCTGATGATTTACATACAGTACCAGTCAAAAGTTTGTACACACCTACTCATTCAAGTTTTTTAAATATTTTTTTTACTCTATTTCTACATTGTAACAAATATGGTGTGGTAACCAAATAGTGTAAAACAAATCAAAATATATTTATATTTAAGATTCTTCAAAGTAGCAACCCTTTGCCTTGATGACAGCTTTGCACACTCTTGGCATTCTCTCAGCCAGCTTCATGAGGTAGTCACCTGGAATGCATTTCAATTAACAGGTGTGCGTTTTTAAAAGTTAATTTGTGGAATTTCTTTCCTTAATGCGTTTGAGCCAATCAGTTGTGTTGTGACAAGGTAGGGGTGGTATACAGAAGATAGCCTTATTTGGTAAAACTCCATATTATGTCAGGAACAGCACAAAAAAGAAAAGAGAAACAACCGTGCATCAATACTTTCAGACATGAAGGTCAGTCAATTCGGAACATTTCAAGAACTTTGAAAGTTTCTTTATGTGCATTCGCAAAAGCCATCAAGCGCTATGCTGAAACTGGTTTTCATGAGGACCGCCACAGGAATGGAAGACCCAGAGTTCTCTGCTGCAGAGGATACGTTCATTAGAGTTACCAGCCTCAGAAATTGCAGCCCAAATAAATGCTTTAGAGTTCAAGTAATAAACCCATCTCAACATCAACTGTTCAGAGGAGACTGCATGAATCAGGCCTTCATGGTCGAATTGCTGCAAAGAAACCACTACTAAAGGACACCAATAAGAAGATGACACTTGCTTGGGCCAAGAAATACGAGCAATGGACATTAGACTGGTGGAAATCGATCCTTTGGTCTGATGAGTCCAAACTGTAGATTTTTGGTTCCAACCGCCGTGTCTGAGACGCAGAGTCAGTGAATGGATGATCTCTGCATGTGTGGTTTCCACTGTGACGCAGGGAGGAGGAGGCGTGATGTTGTGGGGGTTCTTTGCTGGTGACACTATGATTTTTTTAGAATTCAAGGCACAGTTAACCAGCATGGCTACCACAGGATTCTGAAGCGACACGCCATCCCATCTGGTTTGCGGGACTATCATTTGTTTTTCAACAGGACAACGGCCCAAAACGCACCTCCAGGCTGTGTAAGGGCTATTTGACCAAGAAGGAGAGTGATGGAGTGCTGCATCAGATGACCTGGCCTCCACAATCACCCGACCTCAACCAAATTGAGATGGTTTGGTATGATTTGGACCGCAGAGTGAAGCAAAAGCAGCCAACAAGTGGGAACTCCTTCAATCCTGTTGGAAAAGCATTCCAGGTGATATTGGTTGAGAGAATACCAAGTGTGCAAAGCTGTCATCAAGGCAAAGGGTGGCTACTTTGAAAAATATAAAATATATTTTGATTTGTTTAACTTTTTTGATAACTCATATGGAATAATGTAGTTATTTCATATTTCACTATTATTCTACAATGTAGAAAATAGTACAAAAAAGAAAACCCTTATATGTGTCCAAACATTTGACTGGTAATGGCTTGTTAAATAAAACAGTTATCATTCATATCTCACAAACCACAGGCTATATCTCAATCTTGTTCTGGGCAATGTAAGTGTGACTCTCCTGAGAAAACAGTCAAAGAAAGTAGCTTCCACTACAATGGATTTGTTAACTCTTAGAAATGTTAACATACTATACACCTTATTTAGCGAATTGTATATTTATATTAAAAACCATAAACTGATTTGTCGTCCTATTCCAAATATCTCCATCAGATGGAGGTGATATACAACAAATAATAATTCATCTTTCAAGCTGTTTTTGTTCAAAACTTGGCATTTAGATTTATGGAGAAGATGGCAACAGATTGACTTTTCATGATTAGAAAAATGTATCTTCCTCATCAGATTTTCCTACAAAGATGAATATGAGAAATTCAAGCTGTGCCTCACGGTTTTACTGCTCCTTTTCTCCTTCATTGATAAAAATGTTTTTTACCCTTTTTCGTGGTATCTAATTGGTAGTTACAGTCTTGTCCCATTGCTGCAACTCCTGTACAGACTCAGGAGAGGCGACGGTCGAGAGCTGTGCATCCTCCGAAAAACAACCTAAAAAGTCTATATACAGTGTGTGCAAATGAGGTAAGATTAGGGAGGGAAGGCAATAAATAGGCCATAGTGGCAAAATAATTACAATTTAGCAATTAAACACTGGAGTGATAGATGTGCAGAAGATGATTGTGCAAGTAGAGATACTGGGGTGCAAAGGAGCAAAAAAATAAATAACAATATGGGGCTGAGGTAGTTGGGTTGGCTATTTACAGATGGGCTATGTACAGGTGCAATGATCTGTAAGCTGATCTGATAGCTGATGCTTTCAGTTAGTGAGGGAGATACAGTGCCTTGCGAAAGTATTCGGCCCCCTTGAACTTTGCAACCTTTTGCCACATTTCAGGCTTCAAACATAAAGATATAAAACTGTATTTTTTTGTGAAGAATCAACAACAAGTGGGACACAATCATGAAGTGGAACGACATTTATTGGATATTTCAAACTTTGTTAACAAATCAAAAACTGAAAAATTGGGCGTGCAAAATTATTCAGCCCCCTTAAGTTAATACTTTGTAGCGCCACCTTTTGCTGCGATTACAGCTGTAAGTCGCTTGGGGTATGTCTCTATCAGTTTTGCACATCGAGAGACTGACATTTTTTCCCATTCCTCCTTGCAAAACAGCTCGAGCTCAGTGAGGTTGGATGGAGAGCATTTGTGAACAGCAGTTTTCAGTTCTTTCCACAGATTCTCGATTGGATTCAGGTCTGGACTTTGACTTGGCCATTCTAACACCTGGATATGTTTATTTTTGAACCATTCCATTGTAGATTTTGCTTTATGTTTTGGATCATTGTCTTGTTGGAAGACAAATCTCCGTCCCAGTCTCAGGTCTTTTGCAGACTCCATCAGGTTTTCTTCCAGAATGGTCCTGTATTTGGCTCCATCCATCTTCCCATCAATTTTAACCATCTTCCCTGTCCCTGCTGAAGAAAAGCAGGCCCAAACCATGATGCTGCCACCACCATGGTTGACAGTGGGGATGGTGTGTTCAGGGTGATGAGCTGTGTTGCTTTTACACCAAACATAACGTTTTGCATTGTTGCCAAAAAGTTCAATTTTGGTTTCATCTGACCAGAGCACCTTCTTCCACATGTTTGGTGTGTCTCCCAGGTGGCTTGTGGCAAACTTTAAACAACACTTTTTATGGATATCTTTAAGAAATTGCTTTTTTCTTGCCACTCTTCCATAAAGGCCAGATTTGTGCAATATACGACTGATTGTTGTCCTATGGACAGAGTCTCCCACCTCAGCTGTAGATCTCTGCAGTTCATCCAGAGTGATCATGGGCCTCTTGGCTGCATCTCTGATCAGTCTTCTCCTTGTATGAGCTGAAAGTTTAGAGGGACGGCCAGGTCTTGGTAGATTTGCAGTGGTCTGATACTCCTTCCATTTCAATATTATGGCTTGCACAGTGCTCCTTGGGATGTTTAAAGCTTGGGAAATCTTTTTGTATCCAAATCCGGCTTTAAACTTCTTCACAACAGTATCTCGGACCTGCCTGGTGTGTTCCTTGTTATTCATGATGCTCTCTGCGCTTTTAACGGACGTCTGAGACTATCATAGTGCAGGTGCATTTATACGGAGACTTGATTACACACAGGTGGATTGTATGTATCATCATTAGTCATTTAGGTCAACATTGGATCATTCAGAGATCCTCACTGAACTTCTGGAGAGAGTTTGCTGCACTGAAAGTAAAGGGGCTGAATAATTTTGCACGCCCAATTTTTCAGTTTTTGATTTGTTAAAAAAGTTTGAAATATCCAATAAATGTCGTTCCACTTCATGATTGTGTCCCACTTGTTGTTGATTCTTCACAAAAAAATACAGTTTTATATCTTTATGTTTGAAGCCTGAAATGTGGCAAAAGGTCGCAAAGTTCAAGGGGGCCAAATACTTTCGCAATGCACTGTATGTGTCTCCAGCTTCAGTGATTTTTGCCATTTGTTTCTGTCATTGGCAGCAGAGAACTGGAAGGGAAGGCGGCCAAAGGAGGAATTGGCTTTGGGGGTGACCAGTGAAATATACCTGCTGGAACGCGTGCTACGGGTGGGAGCTGCTATGGTGACCAGTAAGCTGAGATAAGGCGGGGCTTTACCTAGCAAAGACTTGGAGATGACCTGGAGCCAGTGGGTTTGGTGGGGAATATGAAGCGATGGCCAGCCAACAAGAGCATACAGGTCGCAGTGTTGGGTAGTATATGGGGCTTTGGTGACAAAACGGATGGCACTGTGATAGACTGCATCCAATTTGCTGAGTAGAGTGTTGGAGGCTATTTTGTAAATGACACCGCCAAAGTTAAAGATCGGTAGGATTGTCAGTTTTATGAGGGTATGTTTGGCAGCATGAGTGAAGGATGCTTTGTTGCGAAATAGGAAGCCGATTCTAGATTACATTTTGGATTGGAGATGCTTAATGTGAGTCTGGAAGGAGAGTTTACAGTCTAACCAGACACCTTAGAAGTATTCTGTTTATTTGTCTAAAAACTCTAGTCCTTGCCAATGACAAGCATACCCATAACATGATGCAGCCACCACCATGCTTGAAAATATGAAGTTATAAGTACTCAGCAATGTGTTGTGTTGGACTTGCCACAAACAACACTTTGTATTCAGGACATAAAGTAAATTTCTTAGCCATATTTTTTGCAGTATTACTTCAGTGCCTTGTTGCATACAGGATGAACATTGTGGATTATTTGTATTATATACAGGCTTCCTACTTTTTACTCTGTCATTTAGGTTAGTATTGTGTACTAACTACAATGTTGTTGATCCATCCTCTGTTTTCTCATATCACAACCATTAAACTCTGTAACTGTTTTAAAAAATCATGGTGAAATTATTGAGCAGTTTCCTTCCTGACCGGCAACTGAGTTAGGAAGGACGCCTGTATCTTTATAGTGAATGGGTGTATTGGTACACCTTCCAAAGCCTAATTAAGAACTTCACCATGCTCAAAAGGATATTCAGCATCGGTTATTAAAAGAAAAAAAATACACATCTACCAATTTGTGCCCTTCTTTGCGAGGCATTGAAAAACCTCCCTGGTCTTTGTGATTGAATATGTGCTTGACCTTCACTGCTCGATTGAGATACCTTACAGGTAATTGTGTGTGTGGGGTACAGAGATAGGTTAGTCATAAATAAATAATTTAAACCACTACTATTGAACACAGAATAAGTCCATGCAGCTTATGTGATTTGTTAAGCACATTTTTACTCCTGAACTTATTTAGGCTTGCCATAACTTGTTATTGTGTGTAGGCCAGTGACACAAAATCTTAATTTTATCCATTTTAAATTCAGGCTGTAAGACAACAAAATGTGGAAAAAGTCAAGGGGTGTGAATACTTTCTGGAGGCACTGTAAATCTTCAGTTATATTATATGCTTTGTCAAACTTGAAACAATAATTTCAAATAATTTATCTGTGCCTGTTTGAGGTTGCCTGGCTTAATAAACCAATAAAGTCCCAAAACTGCAAACCCTGCCCATCTGGCACTTCAGGCAGACTCAAACAAGTGCTCAAATGATTTGAACCCAGTTCTGCCCTAAACATTTGATTGACCTGGCATTTGGGATTTTGTGTGTGTGCATGCGTTTTGTATTACTTAATTGTTTTGTGTGTATTTAATGTGTGTGTAAAGTTGGTAATTGATATTTTGTGTGGCAGTTTTGGCAACTCTACAATGGACTCTCTCTGTTCAGGATGCATCGGCTCAAAGACTGTAAAGCAGGGGTTCTTAAACTTTTTCAGCCTGGGACCCAAATGAGAAATTCTGTGTTTTCCTAGGACCCAAGCTTAGGAAAATATGCAACTATACACAAATATCAGTACATTTTGTTGCCCTTATGCCTAAAAAAAATGCAATATAGACAACAAAAAAATAACAATGAAATAACAATAAATATATTTGTTTATTTTTCTCCATTAACAACACTCTTACATACCTGTCTACGTTGGAACTGTTGCTTTTAAAATACAATTCTGAACTGGACTAAACTGATTGATCACATAACACAGATGTATAATAGAACAGACACAGGCTTTTTGATCGTGCAACCCTAAGTAACAGTACAGATAACAAATTCTGGCCTACTGTACGTCTTACTGTATAAGTTATTGTTGATAGAAAGTCTAGGTTGGAACTGTTGCTCTTAAAATTCATATGTTTTATTCTGAACTGGAATAAACTGATTGATCACATCACACAGATGTAGACCAGAAAAGACACACATACACACAGTCCTAATGATATATTATATACTGTGGGGGGGCTGCCTACCTACCTGTTATAGGATTTTTATGAATAATGACTAAATGATGTACACATTTAACGTAGAACTTTAACTAAACAGAATACTACTATGTCACTGTATGAATCTTATTATAATCATAACACTGAATATAATGTGTGTAATTTTAGTCAAGAATTAGAACAAGGACTTTCTGTTCCTTGTTAGAAACTAATGAAGCTATCGTCAGACGGGCTGGAATACTGTGTACCTTACAGGACATTCTGTCCCTACCCAGGGAGGGGAGAGACCTTGGGCTTGTAGTAGATAGTTTAACAGGTGGCAGACAATGTGAGAAGGCTTGTGAACTATATTGCCATTGTATCTGAGAGGAGGAGGGACATTTATGACGAAATGTGAGGTATATAAACCAATGTACATGGTATTATGACCAGAGCTCTCGAGAATAAACGCTATTGGCTAATTTTGGTGACTGGTCTCTGTCCATTTTATGAAAATAAGAACCTTACAAATTCTTAGAAATGGACCGAGTGTTTTAATTGAATTGGTTAAATGAACACAAGAACTAAATTCATCTAACACTACCTAGTTAAGTTGCCTAACATTATCCCCCTTTCAACATTGTTTTTAAGTGTTTAATCATGATTGCGGCTGACAAACATGATAGCTAGGCTACATTGATTGATTGATGGACCATGTCTATTTGACTGACCACATCAAATTGGCTAGCTAGCTAATAACAGATCATGTCAATATGGTTAGTTTGCTAACTTTCAGGGGATAAACTAGATGGCTATATCCACTTTTACTTGAGTAAAAGTAAAGATATCTTAATAGAAAATGACTCAGGTGATAGTCACCCAGTAAAATACTACTTGAGTAAAAGTGTTTGGTTTAAATATACTTAAGTGTCAAAAGTTATTTTTTATTTACAGAGAGCCAGGGGCACTCCAACACTTGGACATCTTTACAAATGAAGCATTTGTGTTCAGTCCGCCAGATCAGAGGTAGTATAGATGACCAGGAATTTTCTCTTGATAAGTGTGTGAATTTTACAATTTTCCTTTCCTGCAATGAGTTCAAAATATAACGAGTACTTTTGGGTGTCAGGGAAAATGTAAGGAGTAAAAAGTACATTATTTTCATTCGGAATGTAGTGAAGTTAAAGTTGGTCAAAAATATAAATAGTAAAGTAAAAGAACAGATACCTAAAAAAAACTACTTAATTAGTACTTTAAAGTATTTTTACTTAAGTACTTTAGACCACTGGGTTCAGATCTGTGCTATACTACTATCTGTCCTTGGTACTATCACCAAACAAAATACACACTAATCTTTCAGTATGCGAGGATACCTTCAATATGACACTTTGTACTATTCGGTGGATACATAACCTCAACCCCTGGCCCACTGCACTGTGATCTGTGATTTATTATTACCGTTACAAAGTCATTGGGTAACGTCTTTATGGACTAGTCCATTTCTTAAAATGTGTATTTTACAAAGTGAGATACTAAGAAAATCGTTTGGAATAAGTAATTCATTGAATTGTTAGACAAAGAGAATGGGTAATTATTTGATGTCTTTCTGATCTGACCTTGTCTACAGAGCCTGTCGTGACGTGTATGTCCACTCTGAGTAGGAAGTACTACACCCCTTGAGTAAACTGGTTTGGTTTAGTCCCTCAGATTCACAGTATTGCGTGAAGTTTCTGCATTGTGTTGTGCTTTTTCTTGATTGTGAAGACTGGAAGGTAAGTAGCTAACTGAAAGTCTAGCTATGTTGAAATGTTTAATATCCTGAAGTGCCGTTTCTCTGGCAACACTGAGGATTAATGTCATGAGAATGGATTGTAATAAAGCTAATTTCATTCAAACTTAGCTAGCTCGACGACAAGGCTTGCTACATAACCTAGCCAACTGTCAAGGAAATATTTATTTTATTTAACTAGGCAAGTCAGTTAAGAACAAATTCTTATTTTCAATAAGAGGGTTAACTGCCTGTTCAGGGGCAGTACGACAGATTTGTACCTTGTCAGCTCGGGGATTTGAACTTGCAACCTACTAGTCCAACGCTCTAACCACTAGGCTTCCCTGCCAAACAACCTTTTCAGGAAGTACAGCAAACGTTAGCTTCTAGCTAAATGTTAATTTCTATAGTTTAGTTTAAGCAAGTTCACTTACTGATTTACCAAACCCTGTTTTTAACTAACAGCTTTGCCACTTGTCACTTTCATTGGAGAGTCAGCCAACTTGGTAATTGTATGATTTGATTGCTAATGTCGTGGTCAAGCTCCATTCCAAGTTATATTGGTCGTTATCAATAAAACTGCGTGCCGTTTAAGGCATTGTTAACAGTATTTGGTTGTAATATCATCACTTGAAGAACATAGTCAGAACGACAAATGTCCGATTATACAGCAAGTAACTGGATGCTTTTCATGATCAGTAAACATCAATTGATCACAATTTCAGATACTTGAGGATAGCCTGACGATATCTATCAATATTGGCCACCATAAATTTGATATGAGTGATATAAAATAAAAGTGAACTATACCTGTTGAGGTGGTTTAGGTTAATTTCCAACCCTTTGTGCGCTCTGTCTGTCAAACTGCAGAAGGGCGCATTTGCCGATGTACTGTTCCTATTAACGTTACTTGATGTTTACTTTGGAAGCTACCGGTAGAAACGTTGTACAGTTGGCTAAACACAGTGATAAGTAGACCTAAAGTACTTTTTTTTATCCAACCAACGTAGGCCTGCCTACCTAGTTACGTTGCCTGACATTATCCCCCTTGCAACATGTTTGTGTTTCATCACTATTGCGGCTGACAGACATGATAGCTAGGCTACATTGATTCGACTGACCATATTAAATTGGCTAGCTACCTAATAACAGATCACGTCAATAGGGTTAGTTAGGTGGCTATATCCAAATATTGTTTGATTTGCTTGCCATCTATAGTGGTGATGACAGAAGTCTGACTGACCACTTTACTTGGATGAGGACTTGCCGTTGACAAGCTTTAAAAAAAATAATAAACGTTAAAAAAAAGCCTAATATCTGATGAAGCAAGCTAAATGACACATGTTGTTTGCATAGCTAGTTACATGCCAAATGGTTAGGCTACCCTCACGTATCTGAAATTACTTGATCAATTGATGTTGACTGATCATGAACATCAGTTACTGGCTGTATAACTCTGATGGAACGACATTTGGAATAATCGGAAATGTGTACTTCTGACCATGCTCTTCAAGAAGTCATGATATTAAAACCAAATATTTATAAGATTTAACAATCCCTTGAAAACAGCACAAAGTTGTAAATGGTTTTAGCGGAGCTAGGGTCTCCTTGCCTCAGCAGCCAAGCTACGATTTTTTCCCCCAAGCTATTATTTAAAACATGTTTATCTCTGGGCATTGCTTGACTGAATGTAGACATTGGTCATTACTCTGTTCCATTACATTACACAACGTCTTCTGAACGGGGATGTTTTGTTAAGAAATCCGACGCTCTGTTTGAACATTGAGACACATCGCTTGAGGTAAGGTTTTGGAAGCATAAGGACCTTCCTTATCTTTCATACCAGCGATAAATATATATTTTTAGCTAGGTTTAATTGATAGACATTTTATAGGGTTAGGGTTGGTGTTCCCACACGGCCATATCTCCATGTTACAGCGCGTGTTTACGGAAGATAAAAGACTGCTAATTAGCTATCTAGCATGCTCTGAATACCTGTGTGTAACTGAAGAAGTCCGCCAGAAACGTGTTGTCGTTGAAAAATACTTGTCACTGTAACTGTGATTAAAGCCGGTTAAACCAGTGTATATTTTGCATTTGCGAAATTATTTTGATGTGATATGAAAGTAAAGGGCTTTATGTTTCTAGAACCGAATCGCAATTTGAGCATCGATTCACGTTTAAACGGAGTATTTGGCTGTCAGAGCCAGTCTATCTCTGAAAATAACATATACAGTCCTTGGACCTTAGGGAGTAATGGTAAGCTCCGTTAGAGTAGTTATTGGGCTAAACTGAACTTATATCCACTCTCTTGTTATTAGTGTAATAATACATTGAGGCATTGTTTTATTAGGTATATTGTTTGATGGCTGTTTTAATTTGTCTATTTTGTCCAAAGTTAATAAATGAGCGATATGGTATCATGAACCTCGAGATAAGGAAAGAGGCATGATATGAACTCGTGTGACCTGTTGCACTCTGGCAGACGTGGACATTACATGTGAATTGCTAAACATTAATCAGCATAGGCTGTCAACAACAATAACCTTGCTCTTACAACTTAGCATTTATTCTTCATCTTTCATTATAAAGTTAGAAATCTCGACAGACCATTAGCCCAGAGCCATGTTTAGGGAAAATGCAGCTCGGCAAATTCAAATAAAATGATATAAAAATCAAGTTTTCATTAAATCACATACATAAGATACTAAATTAAAGCTACACTCGTTGTGAATCCAGCCAACATGTCAGATTTTAAAAAGGCTTTTCAGCGAAAGCATAAGAAGCTAGTATCTGATGGTAGCACAACAGTAAACAAAGAGGGTAGCATATTTCAACCCTGCATGCGCTACACAAAACGTTGACGAGCTTCTTTTGTTGGCACTCCAATATGTCCCATAAACATCACAATTGGTCCTTTTGTTCGATTAATTCTGTCCATATATATCCAAAATGTCCATTTATTTGGCGAGTTTGATCCAGAAGAAAACAGCTTCCAAATTGCGCAACGTCACTACAAAATATTTCAAAAGTTGCCTGTAAACTTTGCAAACTACTTTTGTAATACAACTTTAGGTATTTTTAAACGTTAATAATTGATCAAATTGAAGACAGGTCTATCTGTGTTAAATACAGGAAGACAACAAACCAAGCTACTTTTCAAGTCTTGCGTAACACTCAACAGTGTTACGCAGTTCCTAGATGGCCATACTTCTTTATTGCACAAAGGAATAACCTCAACCAAATTCCAAAGACTGGTGACATCCAGTGGAAGCGGTAGGAACTGAAAACAAGTTCCTAAGAAATATCGTTTCCCAATGAGAACTCAAAGAACAGACAGAAACCTAAAAAAAAAAGAAAGAAATCTGAACGGTTAGTCCCTGGGGTTTCGCCTGCTACATAAGTTCTGTTATACTCACAGACATGATTCATACAGTTTTTGAAACTTCAGTGTTTTCTATCCAAATCTACTAATAATATGCATATCTTATATTCTTGGCATGAGTAGCAGGAAGTTGAAATTGGGCATGCTATTATTTATCCAAAAGTGAAAATGCTGCCCCCTATACCTTAAGAACTTTGTACACTTTATACAAACTAAACTCAGAAAAAAAAAACGTCAACTGTTTATTTTCAGCAAACTTAACATGTGTAAATATTTGTATGAACATAAGATTCAACAATTGAGACATAAACTGAACAAGTTCCACAGACATGTGACCAACAGAAATGGAATAATGTGTCCCTGAACAAGCGGGGGGGGGGGGGGGGGGGGGTCAAAACCAAAAGTAACAGTTACAGTCAGTATCTGGTGTGGCCACCAGCTGCATTAAGTACTGCAGTGCATCTCCTCCTCATGGACTTCAACAGATTTGCCAGTTCTTGCTGTGAGATGTTACTCCACTCTTCCAACAAGACACCTGCAAGTTCCCGGACATTTCTGAGGAGAATGGCCCTAGCCCTCACCCTCTGATCCTAGCCCTCATCCTCTGGTTCCAGACGTGCTCATTGGGATTGAGATCCGGGCTCTTCGCTGGCCATGGCAGAACACTGACATTCCTGTCTTGCAGGAAATCACGCACAGAACGAGCAGTATGGCTGGTGGCATTGTCATGTCAGGATGAGCCTGCAGGAAGGATACCACATGAGGGAGGAGGATATCTTCCCTGTCATGCATACTGTTGAAATTGCCTGCAATGACAACAAGCTCTGTCCGATGATGCTGTGAGACACCGCCCCAGACCATGACTGACCCTCCACCTCCAAATCGATCCCGCTCCAGAGTACAGGTCTCGGTGTAACGCTCATTCCCTTGACGATAAACGCGAATCCGACTATCACCCCTGGTGAGACAAAACCGCGACTCGTCTGTGAAGAGCACTTTTTGCTAGTCCTGTCTGGTCCAGCGACGGTGGATTTGTGCCCATAGGTTGCCGGTGATGTCTGGTGAGAACCTGCCTTACAACAGGCCTACAAGCCCTCAGTCCAGCCCCTCTCAGCCTATTGCAGACAGTCTGAGCACTGATGGAGGGATTGTGTGTTCCTGGTGTAACTCGGGCAGTTGTTGTTGCCATCCTGTACCTGTCCCGCAGGTGTGAGGTTCGGATGTACCGATCCTGTGCAGGTGTTGTTACACGTGGTCCGCCACTGTGAGGACAATCAGCTGCCCATCCTGTCTCCCTGTAGTGCTGTCTTAGGTTTCTCACAGTACGGACATTGGAATTTATTGCCCTGGCCACATCTGTAGTCCTCATGCCTCCTTGCAGCATGCCTAAGGCACGTTCTTTCTTTTGGTGTTTTTCAGAGTCAGTAGTGTCCTAAGTTTTCATAACTGTGACCTTAATTGCCTACCATCTGTAAACTGTTTGTCTTAACGACCGTTCCACATGTGCATGTTCATTAATTATTTATGGTTTATTGAACAAGCATGGGAAACTGTGTTTAAATTCTTTGCAATGAAGATCTGTGAAGTTATTTGGATTTTTACGAACTCTCTTTGGAAGACAGGGTCCTGAAAAAGGGACGTTTCTTTTTTTTGCTTAGTTTAGAATGCAAATGTTTGGGGAAACTGGGGAAAGGGGGGGAATTCATCAACCATTTCACAATCCATTCTCATTGTCTGTTCCATTCTCCAGGGGTAATCCTAAAACTCGGATCCTCAGCCAAACCGGTTTGGTACACAGTGGGGGTAATCAGACAGTCTAGGTCACAACGGGTAATCACACAGATATTTCTCTCTTCTCACACTCTTCATAACACACGCTTCCCTCTCCGTTCTCTGCCCCTTCGTGCAGGCCGCTTCCTCTTTTTTATCCCCAAGCACTCCCTGGCTTAATCATAACTGGCATGCAGATCAGTAGAAATGGTAAGATAAATTGGCATTCCACATGAGAAAGGTTGCCGACTCCTCGTGTTGCCTATTACCGGCAACTTCTGGAGAGTAATGTCAGAATCTGCAAAAGCCAGTATGGTCAGGTTGTTTTTTTCCCCCCTTTTGGTTATCTTGATATCTGAATAACTCTTTTTTTGGTCTTATTTCATCAAACAGTGCGCTTAAAGCATCAGTTAAGCTCAATGCATATAGTTGATTTTATTAAAACACACAGGGTGTGTCTATATATGGATAATACATGTTTAAAACTTTGACCAATCGATTGGTCGAAAGAACAGACTTTCGGTCGACAAAGATCTTTTTTAGTTGGGGACAGCCCTGCTCCTGGCCTCTAACCTCTGCCCTGTCTGGTTGTCCTGGCAGCCCTGTGTGTGACGATGCCGGATGTGGAAGCAGAGAGCAGCACCCAGCCGGAGGCCATGGAGGAGGAAGAGCCTCTCTTCAGTAACCTGGACCTCTTCCTCTTCACCCTCATCGCCGGCCTCATCATCTACTGGTTCATGTCCCGCAAGAAGGCCGAGCCCATCCCCGAGTTCAAGAAGCTCGACCAACCGTGAGTACCGCTCGTTGTGTGCTAAATACACACCATGTGCTTGCTGTACATCTCTCACCAAATCCACCTAGTATTGGTGTTGAAATAAGTCACAAGGGCCTAAACATAGTGTTAAGAGCACAATTACAGTAGTATTACTGTATTACTCATATAATTAGAATAGAAGAATGGGCATGAACCTTCTTATGATGGTCCAAAGGTCAGCCATGTTGGTCAGGGAGTTGGTCAATCATTGTTTACCAGTGCTGTGAAAAGATAGTGTAAAACAATGAATGTGTAGTATTTACAGTTGAAATCGGAAGTTTACTTACATCTTAGCCAAATACATTTAAACTTGTTTTTTTACAATTAGTATTTGGTAGCATTGCCTTTAAATTGTTTAACTTGGGTCAAATGTTTCGGGTGCCTTCCACAAACTTCCCACAATAAGTTCCCACAATTCCTCCTGACAGAGCTGGTGTAACTGAGTCAGGTTTGTGCCTCCTTGCTCGCACACGCTTTTTCAGTTCTGCCCACAAATGTTGTATAGGATTGATGTCCGGGCTTTGTGATGGCCACTCCAATAGAACAGGCCTACAAGTCCTCAGTCCACCCTCTCTCAGGATATTGCGGACAGTTTTCATAACTGTGACCTTAATTGCCTACCGTCTGTAAGCTGTTAGTGTCTTAATGAACGTTCCACGGGTACATGTTCATGAATTGTTTATGGTTCATTGAACAAGGATGGGAAACGGTGTTTAAACCCTTTCCAATGAAGATCTGCAAAGTTATTTGGATTTTTACGAATTATCTTTGGAAGACAGGGTCCTGAAAGTGACTTTTCTTTTTTTGCTGAGTTTATGAATCGGTTGTTAGCAAGTTTTTCATTTCATTAACCTTATTTCTAAGGATACATATATTAATATATGTGCTATTTTCAGCCCTTTCCTGGGAAGGGAATGTTGTTGTGAAGGTAACTGAAATAAATTATCAGCAGAGTGTAGGTGTTGTTGCCTACCTTCACAACCTAGAGGTGGCCCGTCAGTAAGTCCAGGACCCAGTTGCACAGGGCGGGGTTCAGAGACCCAGGCCCCGAGCTTAATGATGATCTTGGAGGGTACTATGGAGTTGAAGGCTGACCTGTAGTCAATGAACAGCATTCTTACATCGGTATTCGTCTTATCCAGGTGGGATAGGGCAGTGCGATGGCGATTGCGTCATCCGTGGATCTATTGGGGTGGTATGCAAATTGCACTGGGTCTAGGGTGTCTAGTAAGGTGGAGCTGATACGATCCTTCACTAGCCTCTCAAAGCACTTCATGATGACAGAAGTGAATGCTACGGGGCGATAGTCATTTAGTTCAGTTACCTTAGCTTTCTTGGGTACAGGAACAATGGTGTACATCTTGATGCAAGTGGGGACAACAGACTGGGATAGGGAGAGATTTGAATATGTTTGTGCAGGCTCTGAGGACGCAGCTAGAGATGCTGTCTGGTCCAGCAGCCTTGTGAGGGTTAAGACACAAATGTCTTATTCCCGTCGGCCACGGAGAACGAGAGCTCGCAGTCCACAGGAGCTATGGTGACCTGCACTGTTTCTCTCAAAGTGGGCGTAGGTGTTTAGCTTGTCCTGGAGCAAGATGTTGGTGTCAGCGACGTGGCTGGTTTTCTTTATAATCCGTGATTGTCTGGAGTCCCTGCCACATACGTCTCGTGTCTAAGCCGTTGATTTGCGACTCAACTTTGTCTCAGGATCTGACGTTTTGCCTGTTTGGTGGCTTACAGTATGACTGGACTGTTTATACTCAACCATATTCCCAGTCACCTTGCCGTGGTTAAATGCGGTGGTTAACGCTTTCAGTTTTGCGTGAATGCTGCCATCTATCCACAGTTTTTGGTTTGGATAGGTTTTAATCGTCAGTGGGAACAACATCCCCTATACACGTTGTAAACAAGTTGTAAATGTAACAAGTACTGATATTGCATCATGTAATTCTGTAGCATTCACAACTTTCCAAGAAAACAAAATCAGACATTTATGTTCTGTTTACAGTGCTATCGGAAAGTATTCAGACCTCTTGACTTTTTACACATTTTGTTACAACCTTATTCTAAAATTGATTTTAAAAAAAAATGCCTTCACATTTATTAAAAATAAAAAGCTGACATCACATTTTCATAAGTATTCAGACCCTTTACTCAGTTCTTTATTGAAGCACCAATTAGTCTCAGGTCTTCTTGGGTATGACGCTACAATCTTGGCACATCTGTATTTGGGGGGTTTCTCCCATTCTTCTCTACAGATCCTCTCAAGCTCTGTCATGTTGGAGGGGGAGCGTCGCTGCACGGCTGGCTATTTTATTTGTATTTTTTAGATGTTTTTCTACCCAATTTCGTTGTATCCAATTGGTAGGTACAGTCTTGTCTCATCGCTGCAACTCCCGTATGTACTCGGGATAGGCAAAGCTATGCGTTCTCCAAAACACGACCCAACCAAGCCGCACTGCTTCTTGACACAATGCTCGCTTAACCCGGAAGCCAATGTGTCGGAGGAAACACTGCACCTGGCAAACGTGTCAGCGTGCGTTGCACCTGGTCCACCACAAGAGTCACTAGAGCCTGATGGGACCATCCCTGCTGGCCGAACACTCCCTTAACCCGGATGTCGCTGGGCCAATTGTATGCTGCCCCATGGGTCTTCCGGCTGCGACAGAGCCTGGACTCGAACCAGGATCTCTAGTGGCACAGCTAGCAACTGCGATGCAGTGCCTTAGACCACTGGGCCACTCGGGCCCTGCACTGCTATTGTCACCTATCTCCAGAGAGGTTCGAGCAGGTTCAAGTCTGGGCTCTGGCTGGGCCACTCAAGGACATTCAGAAACTTGTCCCGAAGCCACTCTTGCGTTGCTTTGGCTGTACGCTTAGGGTCGTTGTCCTGTTGGAAGGTGAAACTTTGCCCCAGTCTGAGGTTCTGAGCGCTCTGGAGCAGGCAAAGATCACACTGTATTTTGCTCCGTTCATCTTTCCCTCAATCCTGACTAGTCTCCCAGTCCCTGCCACCACTGTGCTTCACCGTAGGTATGGTGCCAGGTTTCCTTCTCTTGTTTCGGAGAGTCCTTTAGGTGCCTTTTTGCACACGCCAAGTGGGTCTTTTACTGAGGAGTGGCTTCCATCTGGCCACTCTACCATAAAAGCCTGATTTGGTGGTGCTGCAGAGATGGTTGTCCTTCTGGAAGGTTCTCCCATTTCCACAGAGGAACTCTGGAGCTCTGTCAGAGTGACCATCGGATTCTTGGTCACCTCCCTGACCATGGCCCTTCTCCCCCAATTGCTCAGTTTGGCCAGGCGGCCAGCTCTAGATAGAATCTTGGTGGCTACTAACTTCTTCCATTTAAAACTGATGGAGGCCACTGTGTTGTTGGGGACCTTCAATGCTGCAGAAATGTTTTGGTGCCCTTCCCCAGATCTGTGCCTAGACACAATCCTTTCTCAGAGCTCTACAGACCTCATGGCTTGGTATTTGATCTGACGTGCGCTTTCAACACTGGGACCTTATATAGACAGGTGTATGCCTTACCAAATCATGTCCAATCAATAGAATTTACCAAAGGTGGACTCATGAAGTTGTAGAAACATCTCATGGATGATCAATGGGAACAGGATGCACCGGAGCTCAATTTCAAGTCTCGTATCAGTGTCTGAATACTGATGTAAATAAGGTTTGTTTTATTTAGAATAAATTTGCTAACATTTATAAATCTGTTTAAGCTTTGTTATTATGGGGTACTGTGTGTAGATATAGGGAAAAATATATATTTAATGTATTTTAGCATAATCGTGTAACGTAACAACGTTTTGTAAAAGAGAAGGGGTCTGAATACTTTCCGAATAATATTGTATATTTTAGAGCCGCGTTTCCCGAACTCAGTCCTCAGGGTCCAAAGGGGTGCACGTTTTGGTTTTTGCCCTAACACTACACAGCTGATTCAAATCAAAGCTATATGGTTAGTTGATTATTTGAATCAGCTGTACTACACAGCTAGGGCAAAAACCAAATTGTCCACCCCTTGGTGTCTCGAGGACAGAGTTTGGGAAACACTGTTTTAGATGCTATTTGTACAGAAAATGTGTATAAAACCTGTGTAAATTGTAGGACAATATGTTAGGTTGACTATAATTCCATAATACAATTTGATACATCACATGCCTTAATTTTCCTGAGTTATTAAAAAGCAGGAAATGCATCACCTATGCCTCTACTGCCATTAATTCCAATTAGACTGGTTTTGGATTTCTCCCTGACCATTTTGGCTGCTATTATGTAACTTTGAGGGTTTATGACATAGCCCCTCTCGTAATTTAATAGGATCGCTACAGTGCTACTGCAATATTACTATTGTCTTTCTGGGCCTAACTAAATCCTTGTCTGCTTGTTGTTCCTTTTGTTACGTAATACTTGTATGTTTGGGTTTAGGGTTGGAGGCACACAATGCATCATGGTTTAGAGATCAGTTTACAAAGGCACACACCTCATTCGTATCGTGGCAAGGAAACAAATCACGAAGCGGCTTACATTTCAACATTTACATGTTGAAAACAAACATTATTTTGTCATCCAGAGTCACATTTATTTCCCAAGCTATAGCACACAATTTTACAGACAGCAGGTTTTTAAAGGACCAACTTGTTTGTTCTGCTTCGTGTTTTCATTTTTGTCACGCCCACCCCAAAAAATCACAATACTGGTATCGTCAAAGCCCTACAGTTTACAGTGCTGGTGTGTATTTGCTGAGGGAGGGGCTATAATGTAGCTTACATACCATAATGTGGACTTAAATACACATTGCTGTAATGGTAGTCCTATTTTTGCATTGATTAAGCTGCTGCTTGGCAAAGTTAAACCCTCGCCTTGTTTACTGTATTGTTACTGTTGTTCACGAAAGAGGACATTAATAATTTATCTGTATTCATACACCTCAGTGGTCTAAAGTTGAGTGTAGTCCATAGTGTGAATGCAAAAGATAATGGAAGTGATTGGCAGTGCACTTATTACCTCTAATTAGGTAATAAGTCAGTGCAATCACATTTTATTGATACAAGTAGAGGTGACGGGTAAGCCAAAACTGCCTCTGTGTCAGAGTGCACCCACAGCCTCACGCGCCTGGGGAATTTACTAAATGTTCCAGCCGGGCCCAGTAGTGACCTTTGTTTTCTTTTCCTGGCCCCTCCACCTCTCCGTGAGTAGCTTCTCCTGTGCTGTCATGCTTGCCCCGCCTTCCACTCACTTATCTTATCAGTGACTGAGGTTTGGCCTGAGCTTTGCTCACAGCTCAGCAGATGGGTCAATGTGAAAGTTGGTACCAAGAATCTGGACTTATTCAATGAATTTCATTCAAAGAAACTCACAAGCATCGCATGTGAGCCAAGTCTACTGCTTGTGCTTTCATCGTTGTTTTTTCATGTCTTCTGAGAACCTCTGATCGCCCCCTGGCACCAAGTGACGTGAACAGATTCTTCTCCATTCAAGGATTTTGTGGTTAGATCAGTTGATAGCTGTTTAATTCTGTATGGTTAAGTTTGAATGGGATGCCCCGGCTTGAGGACAAAAGCATGTTTCCCATTTCTATCGGCGACTCACACTGCTCCTAGTTGTGAATGATTAGTATTCCTGAACTATATTACGTTTTTGGGAAGATTTTATAAATTATACAGAACATACAAATGACAAAATCATACAAACATTAACGACATCACACCTGCCCAGACCAGGGTGTCCGTGGGTCCTTAATGTCTTAAGGCTTTTAATTTAGATAAATTATTTTAAGTCTTAAATACATTTTTAAAAGGTCCTAAAAAAATAAAGTAGACTGGGATATTGACTACTTTTTATTACGTTCCGTTTGCGTTGAACAGAGGTGATGTAAAGAATGGGTAAAAGGATTGTGATTTACTTCAATGGAAGGAACTCATTTTAGCTTGAGTCACGCGCAGAGCGGAACCACACTAACACGGAACCCAAACCGGCTGCGCGCGTGCGCCAACGTGCATAAGTGTATTTTGTCCCCCCACACCAAACGTGATCACGACACGCAGATTAAAATATCAAAACAAAAACTCTGAACCAATTATATTAATTTGGGAACTGGTCGAAAAGCATTAAACATTTATGGCAATTTAGCTAGTTAGCTTGCATTTGCTAGCTAATTTGTCCTATTTAGCTAGCTTGCTGTTGCTAGCTAATTTGTCCTGGGATTATAAACATTCAGTTATTTTACCTGAAATGCACAAGGCCCTCTACTCCGCCAATTAATCTACACACAAAATGGTCAACCAAATCGTTTCTAGTCATCTCTCTTCCTTCCAGGCTTTTTCTTTCTTCTCTTGACTTTATATTGCAATTGGCAACTTTCATAAATTAGGTGCATTACCGCCACTGACCTCGTTCGTCTTTCAGTCACCCACATGGGTATAACCAATGAGGAGATGGCACGTGGGTACCTGCTTCTATAAACCAATGAGGAGATGGGAGAGGTGACAGGACTTGCAGCGCAATCTGCGTTACAAATAGAACTGACTTCTATTTTAGAACTTGGTAACGAAGACACTCGTTGGCGCGCAATAATTGAATAATACAGATTTCTAAATTTATTTTGCAACGCTCGCGCAGGCGATGTGAGCGGTGTAGTCAGCCTGTAACGTTCCCACAGCGGACAGAAGTCAGTGAGTCACTCATGACTGTTGGCATATTTTCTTTCAACACGGCATGTGCATTAATCTGTTAGCTAGCAGAGATTGGCTGTGGTGAAGTGGTAACGGAAGTTGACATGAAACTACGGTAGACGGCTAACGTTACAGGCTGACTACACCACTCGCATTGCTCTCAACCCATGGAACAGTCGTTTTGACACAGAAACAGCTCAGCAAGATCAGCTCATCTTGGGTCAAACTGCGGTTCTTCATGGTTGTCTCCAGGACTTTCAGCCCCTTTTTGACCAAGTACCAGATTGACGAGCCAGTGATGCCACTCCACCACAAAGAGTTGATAATGGTAATGATTTATATTATAGCGGTGCACAATTTTTGATATTGCCGTTTTGATTAAATCTCTTGTCACTGATTGTACTGTTGATGATATGAAGCTTATGATAGAGGTGATGATAAAGATAAGAGAGTTTTGGAAATATACATATATTTAATGATGAATGTGGTTAAAATGGTATTTGCATTACATTTTGAGTTTTCCTGTTGGCATAGTCTGCTTAGGCGTTCTGTCAAGAGGGAGCTCCTCCAGGACATCACTCCATTGCACATGATCAGACTGGGTGTCGCTGACCAAAATAATTGGGCCCACCCGAAGGAAGTTGACATAAGCTTGGGTGCCGAGTCAGTCCTCAAGGTAATGTGAGAATTTAAAGTATTACTTTCTATCAAATTATGGTAAGGATAGTTTTCTATTGTATTAAGTCATTCAGCGCAAATTACGGCCCACTGTCCTTGGAGAAAAAACAGTGTAAGGAGAACTCACTGTCCTAGAGTTTAGGAGGGACTGCATGAAGGCTATGTCAAACATCCAAAATAAAGTACAGGACAAGAGCCCCCTGAAATACCCCACCATAAGACGGTGTGTTTGGACCTCACTGTCATATACTCCGACCCAGACTGGTGTCAGGAAAGGATGAGCAGTCTTGTGCATACGTTTCTGCTCGACAAGCAGTTTTCAGGAGGTGTCTCTGCAGGTAGTAACAGTTTAATAGAATAGTTCTGGAAGAGATTTTGTTCTGGATTTATTACCAAATGTATACACAACTATAACTTATGTCTGATGTAATATGATTCATCTAAATAATAGTTTTCACGTATTTATTTTCAACTGTTTTATTACAGGTGATGTGGGAACTTCCTATCCCTTGAGGACAAAAGTAAGCACTTCCTCTCTTTCCGGCCCACAGAGACGAGGCTGGATGTGTTCCTGCATGGTTTCCTCAGCCAATCGTACCCTGAGCTTTGGGGTTTCTGTAAGAAGCTTCTTCTGTCCCATGGGCAGGCAGCTGTCGAGAGAGGCTTCTCCATCAACAAGGAGTTGGAAACCTGTAACATGCAGGAGGGTATAGGGCTGTGGCGGTCACAAAATTGTCAGCCGGTGATTTGTCAAGCAACTAACTGCTGGGTTTCACGGTACTTGGCCGTTAACATAAACACATTTAGAATCTCCTGGCTTCCCCACACAGCTTAGAATACATTTTAAAAAGTATAATAAATCCTTGGAATATAGCCTACACCTTCACAATGAATCCATTGTTTATTTTAGACAAGTCTAAAGAAGCATGATATGAAGAATTTTGTGTTTATTTCAGAAGAAAAGAATAGCATACTCTGAGTTGTCCTTATGTTGGGTCCTGATCTAGCTATGCCAAATGGCTGTGGGCTACACTAGTTAATTTAGCAGACATGATATGCTTATAATACTGTGGTATTATTTTATAGTAAGAAGAATACAATTGAACAAAGCTGAATAAAATCTAAATATTTTCTCCAAATGATTTGAGGGAGTGCCGACATGCGGCTATTCTGTGCGGAGCGGTTAACAAAGAAAGTTTAGAGTTATTCTAGTAACTTTAGTTGTTCTACAAACATTGACAACATGTTTTTGTTTTTAATGCATTGTAAGGCTGCATGCTGAGGCTCTAATAATGATTTTTAAAAAGTCACTTGAAAGGCATGTGCTCTGCTTTGTTTTTGTGCGCAGTCTGTACACACCAATAGCCTCATTCACAATTTGACAGCACTGCCTTCATGGCGGCATCCCCTTTGTGGCCGTAATGCACTCTAATGCACCCTAAAAAAAATCTATGCCCTTTGCAGCCCAAAGTGCTGCGTTGTGCCCTTCTCTCTGAGTGTGCTGCTCAATCCGAAGCGTCTTTAATTCACACGGCTCACTGTCACGTGATCGGGTCTTTCTCACAGGCTACAAGTGAAGACAGACACATCGGGGATGCAACTGCGCGTGTCCTTGTCCAATTCCGAGGTGCATATTGACGATATTGTATGAACTGTCCACATTTACTTCTCGGCAGCCAACAAGATGAGTAGGTCTAACGAAACACAAAATCATTAGCCTATGTCAATCTATCCTCATAGTACAAAAGTCGACCTATTCTGTGCGAGAAATAAATATTCTAAACTGTCTGGGACAGTTGTGGGATGCGATAGATCCCACATTAATACAACCATTACTAGCATCAAAAAAACATTGTTTATGCAATGTGGCTAACGCAACAGATCAGAACATTTAGCTTAAAATGTTGATAATCTATTAGGCTATTTCTTCACATTATAAGCCCCGCAATGCACACATGGCTATAAGCGCAAATGTTCCATTAGCAGAAAACACCATTATCAAAATCAAAAGTGACTGCAAATGCAATTATACATGTAATGCTTTTATTATAAAGGTGCATTTTTATGGTGAAAATGATCTTCCCCAAATTTGGAACTCACGCGTTGCTTATATATATATATATATGCATGCCAGTTAGGCGCTACATCCCTTATAAAGTGAATTAATGTGCTAAATTTTAAGAAGTTATTTGGCCAATTTAGTTGTGATACAAACCTTTATTAAAACATATAGGCCTATGGGCTAGGCTACATGAGGTGTGCAACTATGATTCAAACAACTCGCTAAAAAAGGCATTGTTTCTTATGCTGGGCTTCATTCACACATTCATAATATATAATTCACAAGTGATGGGCTAATATTGTCACCCATCAGACTATTCTTGATTTGATCTTGTCTTTACATATATTATTTAGTATATGTGTGACATTTGTTATGATTTAGAATGGACCATTATCATGCATCTGTATAGAAACGTGCACTTAAATAGTGAATGGAGGACACTTTTCCCAGTGGAATATTTTCATGCCAGCCAGGTAGGCTATACTCCTGTTGTGAATATAAGCAATGTGCTTAATATTAGGAAAGTTGAGAAATAAATATAGTAGGCCTAGCCTATAGAAGCTCCTTAGATCCTCTTTTTTTATTAGCGGCCATGTTTTCTCCCACTATTGCATAGCCTATAGAAATGTTGCGCAACATGAGCTCATGGTCTTTCATGAAGTGTTTGATTCATGAAGAACAAGGAACACACCAGGCAGGTCCGAGATACTGTTGTGAAGAAGTTTAAAGCCGGATTTGGATACAAAAAGATTTCCCAAGCTTTAAACATCCCAAAGAGCACTGTGCAAGCGATAATATTGAAATGGAAGGAGTATCAGACCACTGCAAATCTACCAAAACCTGGCCGTCCCTCTAAACTTTCAGCTCATACAAGGAGAAGACTGATCAGAGATGCAGCCAAGAGGCCCATGATCACTCTGGATGAACTGCAGAGATCTACAGCTGAGGTGGGAGACTCTGTCCATAGGACAACAATCAGTCGTATATTGCACAAATCTGGCCTTTATGGAAGAGTGGCAAGAAGAAAGCCATTTCTTAAAGATATCCATAAAAAGTGTTGTTTAAAATTTGCCACAAGACACCTGGGGGAGACACCAAACATGTGGAAGAAGGTGCTCTGGTCAGATGAAACCAAAATTGAACTTTTAGCATCATGGTTTGGGCCTGCTTTTCTTCAGCAGGGACAGGGAAGATGGTTAAAATTGATGGGAAGATGGATGGAGCCAAATACAGGACCATTCTGGAAGAAAACCTGATGGAGTCTGCAAAAGACCTGAGACTGGGACGGAGATGTGTCTTCCAACAAGACAATGATCCAAAACATAAAGCAAAATCTACAATGGAATGGTTCAAAAATAAACATATCCAGGTGTTAGAATGGCCAAGTCAAAGTCTAGACCTGAATCCAATCGAGAATCTGTGGAAAGAACTGAAAACTGCTGTTCACAAATGCTCTCCATCCAACCTCACTAAGCTCAAGCTGTTTTGCAAGGAGGAATGGGAAAAAATGTCAGTCTCTCGATGTGCAAAACTGATAGAGACATACCCCAAGCGACTTACAGCTGTAATCGCAGCAAAAGGTGGCGCTACAAAGTATTAACTTAAGGGGGCTGAATAATTTTGCACGCCCAATTTTTCAGTTTTTGATTTGTTAAAAAAGTTTGAAATATCCAATAAATGTCGTTCCACTTCATGATTGTGTCCCACTTGTTGTTGATTCTTCACAAAAAAATACAGTTTTATATCTTTCTGTTTGAAGCCTGAAATGTGGCAAAAGGTCGCAAAGTTCAAGGGGGCCGAATACTTTCGCAAGGCACTGTGTATATATATGTGTGTGGGTAGAATTATTTAAGTGACTTATGCATTTATAATAAGAGTAGCAGTAGTGTAAAGGTGGGGGGGGGGGGGGGGGCAATGCAAGAGATCTGGGTAGCCATTTGATTAGATGTTCAGTAGGCTTGGGGGTAGAAGCTGTTTGGAAGCCTCTTGGACCTAGACTTGGCGCTCCGGTACCGTTTTCCGTGTGGTAGCAGAGAGAACAGTCTATGACTAGGGTGGCTGGAGTCTTTGACAATTTTTAGGGCCTTCCTCGGACACCGCCTGGTATATAGGTCCTGGATGGCAGGAAGCTTGGCCCCGGTGATGTACTGGGCCGTACTCACTGCCCTCTGTAGTGCCTTGTGGTCGGAGGCCGAGCAGTTGCATGATGATTGTGGACCCATTCTCATCGACGGGGCTGTAGTGGAGCAGGTTGAGAGCTTCAAGTTCCTTGGTGTCCAGATCACCAACAAACTAATATGGTCCAAGACAGTCGTGAAGAGGGCACGACAAAACCTATTCCCCCTTAGGAGACTGAAAAGATTTGGCATGGGTCCTCAGTTGCTCTCGATGGTACAGCTATAGAACCTTTTGAGGATCTGAGGACCCATGCCAAATCTTTTCAGTCTCCTAAGGGGGAATAGGTTTTGTCGTGCCCTCTTCATGACTGTCTTGGACCATATTAGTTTGTTGGTGATCTGGACACCAAGGAACTTGAAGCTCTCAACCTGCTCCACTACAGCCCCGTCGATGAGAATGGGTCCACAATCATCTCCTTAATCCCGATCACATCGAGGGAGAGGTTGTTGTCCTGGCACCACACGGCCAGGTCTCTGACCTCCTCCCTATATTCTGTCTCGTCGTTGTTGGTGATCAGACACCGTTGTGTCATCGGCAAACTTAATGAGTGAACAGAGAGTACAGGAGGGGACTGAACACGGGGCCCGTCGGATGTGTGCTAAGGATCAGCGTAGCGAGTATGTTGTTACCTACCCTTACCACCTGGGGGCGAGCCATCAGGAAGTCCAGGATCCAGTTGCAGAGGGAGGTGTTTAGTGTCAGGGTCCTTAGCTTAGTAATGAGCTTTGAAGGCACTATGGTGTTGAACTCTGAGCTGTAGTCAGTGAATAGCCTTCTCACATAGGTGTTTGTTTTGTCCTGGTGTGAAATGGCAGTGTGGAGTACAGTAGAGATTGGATCCGTTGGGGCGGTATGCAATTTGGTTTCTGGGATAATTGTGTTGAGGTTCAAAATGTCAGTGAAGACACTTGCCAGTTGGTCAGCGCATGCTTGGAGTACTCATCCTGGTAATCTGTCTGGCCCTGCGACCTTGTGAATGTTGACCTGTTTAAAGGTCTTACTCGCATCGGCTGCGGAGAGTGTGATCACACAGTCGTTCGGAACAACTGCTGCTGTCATGCATGTTTCAGTGTTACTTGCCTCGAAGCGAACAGAGTAATTTAGCTCATCTGGTAGGCTTGTCACTGGGCAGCTCTCGGCTGTGCTTCCCTTTGTAGTCTGTAATAGTTGGCAAGCCCTGCCTCATCTGACGAGCGTTGGAGCCGGTGTAGTACAATTTGACAGAGAGAGGAGAGCAAGTTGTTTCTTCCCTTCATTTTGAGCGTAGTTGAAGTTGTCCCAGGTCTGGTAGGTAGTGGATTGGCATCAGCAATTGTTTTATTTTTTATATGCATTTAACATTGCGCTGTTGGTTACAATGTCAACCCTGTACTTTAACTGTTTCCTTGTTAATGAACACATTTGCACAATGTCCCTAAACTTCAGTAATTGGTGTCCTTCAGTACTTTTTGCAGAGGTCTTTTGTTGTAGAATTGGTCTGAAATTGCATTCCAAGTGGCATTAAAAAGTATTAATAAAGTCTTAGATTTATCTTGCGGAAACCTGCCAGACCCACTAACACACACCCACATCTACAGCGCCTGCATCGCGACATGGCCTGAAACTGCACCATTTTGTTTCTCTCCATAGCCCACGCACTTTCAATATTTAAATAATAAATAATTAGAATTTTCCTGTGTGTTAATGATGGCGGATTGATTGATTTTAGTTTTTTCAAGATGAGTGATTAGAAGAGAATTGTCCAACCCATCGGGTTGCCATGTCTTGAAATATGCAGACAGATGGATTAAAAGTATGTTTACATTTGTAATACTTCTGGCAGCCATCTTTCTATTTCCGCCCACAATTTCTGGACTTTGCAGCATTCCCAGAAAGCATTAATTATTGAGTAATTATTAATTTTACACTGAAGACATGACTCTGCTGTTGTGCTGTAGAATTTGTACATTTTGTCACTTGTATAATAGGTTAGTTTATACTGGATTGAGCATACGTTTTCGTGAACTGTAATTCCGTTAGTTATGCTCTTTCCCTCCATCTTTTGCCAACATCAGTTATTTTTAAGTCTTGGTTAAGATTGAGATTTGCCAGTTGGATATGCTCTCTGAAAAGGTTTTGTACATCTTCCCTCTATGAACATCCTTTTCTGACTCAAATAAGATTCCCTCGAGGTTGCTCTGATATCCAAAAGATTTTCAATTGATGTTGCATGATAAGTACCTTTATAAAAGTTGATTGTATACTTCAGTCTAACATTACTTTTGAAGTATGTCATGGAAATAAATGTATTTCCTGTTACCAAGTCATGAATCATTATTTTGTTTCAATATAATTTGATCTGAGAAATTCAGCTAATTGATTGCATCCAAATGTTAATTTATATTTATTAAATAAATATAGTGTTCCAAATCAGATGTTGGGTAAACTTTTTCCTACCAATGTGTAAGATGGGAGGAGTCCACATTTTGTTGGACAAAAGCCACCCACAGACCATACCCCCCACACCCCATGCAATCCCACCCCAACAACCAGTATAAAGTATAAATTGTCTTTTGGACAATTACTATGAAGCTGTGGCTTGGAATATTGCTTTTCCATACTATGTAATGTATTCCCTGTGAATCTGGAAGTTTTTTCCCCATATAAAAATTAGTAGTTGAAGTCCCTTGCATCATTTACCATAAAGTAGTGTGAAAGTACCAGGTTTTGACCACTAGGTGCCGTTGTTCCTGCTATACCGTCACACTCATCCATTTTGCTGGGCTCTTATGTTTATTATACTAAACAAAAATATAAACGGTACACATAAACTGCTTGTACCATGTTTCATAAGCTGAAAGAAATGATCCCAGAAAAAACATTTCTCAAATGTTGTGCACAAATTTGTTTATATCCCTGTTGGTGAGCATTTTATCCTTTGTCAGAATGCCACAGATGTCTCAAGTTTTGAGAGAGCGTGCAATTGGCATGCTAACTGCAGGAATGTCCACCAGAGCTGTTGCCAGATAATTTAATGTTAATTTCTCTACAATAAGCCGCCTCCAACTTCTTTTTAGAGAATTTGGCAGTACGTCCAACCGGCCTCACAACCGCAGACCATGTGTAACCACGCCAACCAAGGACCTCCACATCCAGCTTCTTCACCTGCAGGATTGTCTGACACCAGCCACCTGGACAGCTGATGAAACTGACTGTAATACAGTCTTTATGTGGGGGAAAACTAATTCTGATTGGCTGGGACTGGCTCCCCAATGGGTGAGCTTATGTGTTTCCAGGCTCACCCATGGCTGCACCCCTGCTCAGTCATGTGAAATGCTTAGCCTAATGAATTGACTGATTTCCTTATATGAACTGTGATTCAGTAAAATCGCTAGTTGTTGCATGTTGCGTTTATTTTTGGTCAGTATATTTTGAGCCCTCTATGCAAAGATGTGAGACTCACAAGTATGATGATGTTTTCCGTTTTGCTCTACGACCCCCACAAGCATCACGATACTTGTATGAAGTTGGTACATCCGATCTGCCAACTTCTGTCAGTTTGCTCGAGGATGCCCACAAGCCTCACAAAACTAGTCTGAAGGTAGCCGGTTAGCAGTAAGAAAAATTATGGAAGTGAATATATGAAGATAGTTCAGTGCCTTAAATAAGGTGTTAAATGCATAAAAACATTTTTTTTCTCTCTTATCAGATATAGGACAGGCACTTCAGACCAACTTCATTTAAAAAAAATTGGGGTGGGGGGGGATGTCTTTATTCATTTATAGAGCTGTTGTTCGATACATTTCTATGGACTAAGCAATAAGGCCAAATTCAATGTTTCATCAAATAATTGTAATGTATTTTATATACCTTAAGTGCCTAAAACTCCAAATCAAATGGCTAAATGAACCTTGCTATGACCGTCTTAAAACATGAACATATGTTAGCTAAGTAGAACCCCCCCCCCCCCCAGCCTATGTGTCATTGAGTACAGCTACAGCACCCATTGTCACAGGAAGGCCAAAAAGATCAAGGACATAAACCGCCCTAGCCACGGCCTGTTCACCCCGCTATCGTCCAGAAGGCGAGGTCAGTACAGGTGCATCCAAGCTGGGACTGAGAGAATGAAAAACAGCTATCTCAAGGCCGGCCATCAGACTGTTAAATAGCCATCACTAGCCGGCTTCCGTCGGTTACTCAACGCTGACCTTAGAGGCTGCTGCCCTATATACATAGACTTGGAATCACTGGCCACTTTAATAATGGAACACTAGTCACTTTAATAATGTTTACATACTGCTTTACTCATCTCATATGTATATACTGTATTCTATTCTACTGTAATTTAGTAAATACCACTCCGACATTGCTCAATCTAATATTTATATATTAATTCCATTCTTTTACTTTTAGATTTGTCTATTGTTGTGAATTGTTAGGTACTACTGCACTGTTGGAGCTAGGAACACCCAGCATTTCGCTACAACCGCAATAACATCTATGTGTATGTAACCAATTCAATTTTTGATTTGATATGAGTCAAACATTTATTCTACTGTCAAATTTGACTACAAATTGTAAATAGGATAAAATTGGTCTCGTCCAAAACTGAATTTTGTGAGACTTATGGTCGTGACTGCATCACAACAAATGACGGTTGGGTTTGTTTCCATCCTGCCCACATTTGGCAGCACAGAAGTAATCATCAATTCAGAGTGTGTTGGAGCGAACCATTAAGGAGAGCTGAGCATTAAATAGGTCTAGTTGCCAGGCCATATGACACCCAGGCTATACTCTATTTTTGAAAGAGTACAATAACCAAGACCATACGTACATTTATGACAGCTGGACGTACTATGTCAGAAGGATACAGGAAGCAGGATGAAAGCAAGATAACTGATGACTAACACGTAAAACATAAGCATGCAATGCATACATTATTTTTAGAAAGTGAAAAGGGTTCTACCATCATTATAACCTAACCAAAAGCAGATGTGGGCGTGAACGAGCAAACTCTGAGATTAAAAGAAAATAATGGAGAAAGGTCAAGGGAAGCAATTTTCATATAGAGGGAGGGGACTCTATACGTTATGCAAAGACTGAAATCCTATAAAGGCATGACTCTGTAATATGAGAATTTCGTCTCTTTCCATGGAGGGGCTCGGCCCTGTTATGTTTGTGATAAGGTCCTTCCATGGAGGGGCTCGGCCCTGTTATGTTTGTGATAGGGTCCTTCCATGGAAGTGCTCAGTTTTGCTACTTTGTATTAAAGTGTATATTGAATTCACAAGTTCTTGTAAGAGTATTATATTTCTGAGACAATTCTCCACGACAAGTGCAGCTGCACACCCCACTCAGAATGCCTGTGGTAAATGTGGGTTGACTTTGGATATCCCTATGGGACAATGTTAAAATTCCAATGGCTCCAAATTTCAATGACTTTAAAACATTGTAACTAATATAGTAAACATGTATATACAAATATTGAAAGCGTTTAATGACAACTAAATGGTGTGCAACATGAACATATTGTCTCATTTACATTGTGTAATTTGATGGTTCCTAACTAGCTATCCAAAGAGAGAGGCTATCCAAAGTCAAACCAATTTTGTCACAATTTTGACACCAGCTGAGGTGTCCCACCTGCGAACACACACACGAAACCAACTCAGGTTTGAAATCAGTCATGGCCACTTGCATTTCTTAATGACCAAATCTAAAACAAGGCCAAATCAGGAAGTACAGTCTCTCTTTAGACTGTGGCATATGGTACAAAATGTGATAGCCTCACTTTTTGAAATACAGTACCAGTCAGAAGTTTGGACGCACCTACTCATTCCAGGGTTTTTCTATATTTTTACTATTTTCTACATTGTAGAATAATAGTGATGACAAACTATGAAATAACACATGGAATCATGTTGTAAACAAGTGTTAAATCAAAATATATTTGAGATTCTTCGAAGTAGCCACCCTTTGTCTTGAGAGCTTTGCACACTTGACATTCTCTCAACCAGCTTCATGAGTTAGTCACCTGGAATGCATTTCAATTAACAGGTGTTCCTTGTTAAAAGTTAATTTGTGGACCATCCATATTATGGCAAGAACAGCTGAAATAAGCAAAGAGGAACGACAGTCCATCATTACTTTAAGACATGAAGATCAGACAATCGGGCCAGTGACATGCGCTGCCTCCGGAAGCAGCGGTCGAAGCTGTGACAAGTTAACAAGTTTACATTGCAGTAAAAGGTCTAGCCGAGGTTATTTTCTCACTCTCTTGGCAGTCTCTCGTAGTGAGAATAGGTACTTAAACACGATAGCCTGGCATTCTTTTAGCCAACTCCTCTGTTGTGGTGTTCACTGTCATGCCAAGCAATGTTGGCTGAAACACAAACCGATCTGGCAACCAGGCTATAGGAAAGTGTGAAGGTCCTCCAATGACATGCTTGTAACATTCCTATTAATGTTCATCATGTGAAACTATTAGTGTGAAAAGTGATCGTCCCTGTACCAGGCATATGCTTTTCTTGTTTGTGAAAAGCATCATTGATTTGCAGTGTTTAATGTCCCAGCACATAGTGGTGAAAGAATGATTTTTCAGTGTATGATTTTCTCAATAGACTTTGAAAGTACATAACATGTGTCTTCTTTTTCTTTCAGATCACCTTCTACTCGAGAGACTAGTTTTATTGAGAAGATGAAGAAAACAGTTAGTGTTTTTCTATTTTCCGGTATATTGGGGGTGGGAAGGACAATGGTCAAGCTACTAGACTGGCTTTACATAATGGTTCTTAGCTAGAGGACAGCTTGACGGATTGCAGTGGATCCTCCGGACTCCTCAGTCCAGACCTGGGTTCAAATGCTATTTGAAATCATTTGAAATATGTTCTGGGCTGGATTGAGCTTTTCTGGTACAATAGTCAATAGAATTGTCGAAAAGGTGAAAACCGTGGCCATCTGGCAATCCAGGCAGAAAAGAGCCAACGCTAAATGTATTTGAAAGATTTCAAATTGCATTTGAACCTAGGTCTGCGCAGTAACGTTACTAGCTGATCTTGAGAAATTGATATAGGCTTGAGTAAGCAAGTGTGATTTGGCTGCAAAGTCCCCAGATATCAGAAGATGAAATAAATAAAATAATGATGGTATTTTACGCCATCATTTCGTCTTGTCTCTGTTGCTCACTGTCTAATGATTTATCATGGGAACCATGAATGGTGACATACACTGAGTATACAAATCATAAAGAAGACCTGCTCTTTCCATGACATGGAAAGCTATGATCCCTTATTGCTGTCACTTATTAAATCCACTTCAATCATTGTAGAGGAAGGGGAGGAGACAGGTTAAATAAGGATTTCTAAGCCTTGAGACCATAGAGCCCAACACTGGAGGGTCGAAAATAGCCATAATACCAATAGGGGATTTAGAAACACTTAAAATAAAGGTTGTGCTTCATGTAGGCTCACCCTGGCGTGACGTTTTGATAACCATGTACATCTCTCTCGGACAAGGTGATTTTTATCAATATATTCGGTTCAATTTTCTCTCAGGTTCGAAAATGCTAATTAGCATCAAATTCCTGCACAGGAAGGAAATCATCAGCATGTATTCATCACATCTTTGCTAATGCTGCAGAAATTTGCTTGAAAGCAGTATCCAGATCCATCGGATATATTGATCACAATATAGTAGCCATATCTAGGAACACCAAAGTTCTAAAGGCTGGGCCTAATGTAGTGTATGATGCTGTTGATGTAAAGAATGTTTGTTGGTCTGTGGTGTGTAATGAGGCGCAAACAGACACTGCACTTGACACAATTGCTTATTCCAGTCACTAATAAGCATGCACCCATTTAAGAAAATGACTGTAAAAACGGTTTGATCCCTGTAGATTGATGAGGAATTGAAAAATTGTATGGTTGAGAGAGATGAGGCAAAGGGAGTGGCAAATGAAGTCTGGCTGCACAACCGATTGGCAAACGTATTGCAAATTGAGAAATCATGTGACTAAACTGAATAAAAATAAGAAACTACACTGAAACTAAGACATTACATAAAGAATGATTAGGAAAAAGCTTTGGTGCACCTTGAATTACATTTTGGGAAAAAAGGCAAACTCCGCTCATTCATTCATTAAACCAGATGGATAATTCATCACAAAACCAACTGATAACTACTTTAATTGTTTTTCATTGGCAAGATTAGCAAACTTAGGCATAACATACCAGCAACAAACGCTGACACTACATATCCCAGTATATCTGACCAAATTATGAAAGACAAGCATTGTAATTTTGAATTCTGTAAAGTGAGTGTGGAAGAGGTGAACAAATTATTGTCTATCAACAATGACAAGCCACCGGGGTCTGACAACTTGGATGGAAAATTACTGGGGATAATAGCGGACGATATTGCCACTCCTATCTGCCATTACTTCAATCTAAGCTTACTAGAAAGTGTGTGCCCCCAGGCTTGGAGTGAAGCAAAAGTCATTCCCGCTACCTAAGAATAGCAAAGCCCCCTTTACTGGCTCAAATAGCCAACCAATCAGCCTTTTACCAACCCTTAGTAAACTTTTGGGAAAAAAATAGTGTTTGACCAGATACAATGCTATTTTACAGTAAACAAATTGACAACAAACTTTCAGCATGCTTATAGGGAAGGACATTCAACAAGCACAACACTTACACAAATGGCTGATGATTGGTTGAGAGAAATTTATACTAAAAAGATTGAGAGGGCTGTTTTGTTAGACTTCAGTGTGGCTTTTGACATTATCGATCATAGTCTGCTGCTGGAAAAACGTAAGTGTTATGGCTTTACACCTCCTGCTATATTGTGGATAAAGAGTTACCTGTCTAACAGAACGCAGAGGGTGTTCTTTAATGGAAGCCTATCCAGCCTAATCCAGGTAGAATCAGGAATTCCCCAAGGCAGCTGTCTAGGCCCATTACTTTTTTCAATCTTTACTAATGACATGTTACTGGCTTTGAGTAAAGTGTGTGTCTATATATACGAATGACTCAACACTATACGTCAGCTACTACAACGACTGAAATAACTGCAACACTCAACAAAGAGCTGCAGTTAGTTTCAGAGTAGGTGGCAAGGAATAAGTTAGCCCTACATATTTCTAAAACTAAACGCATTGTATATGGGACTAATCATTCACTAAACCCTAAACCTCAACTAAATCTTGTAATAAATTATGTGGAAATTGAGCAAGTTGAGGTGACTAAACTGCTTGAAGTAACACTGGATTGTAAACTGTCATGGTCAAAACATATTGATGCAACTAAGATGGGGAGTATGTCCATAATAAAGTGCTGCTCTACCTTCTTAACAGCACTATCAACAAGGCAGGTCCTACAGGCTCTAGTTTTGTCACACCTGGACTACTGTTCCGTCATGTGGTCAGGTGCCTCAAAAAGGGACTTAGGAAAATTGAATTAGGGTTGCAAAGGGTCGTAAACTTTCCCGGAAATTTTCCATGGGACGTTAAGATCTGGAATTTTGGGAATTTTGCTTAAATTCATCAGCTTATAACAGTGAACCATTTTTTGTGGGATACACACAAGGCAATTCTAGGTCTTGTGGCAGATTTAGGTTAAACTATCCCCAATTCAATGGAATTGCAACCCTCGCCATGCACAGTGCATTCTTCCATCACATATGCAGTGCACTCTTCCATCACATGTACAGCTGATTCTCAAGCTCTTGCACACTAATGAGATGCTATTGAGCCCACACTACTACACTGTCTGAGCCAAGGACTACATGCTTTCTGGTGAGTTTTGATTACAATACTGGGTGGGGTGAATATATTTTCTTTGACATACATTATTTTTTGTTGACTAGTAAATAGTAGCCTACCGCAAAGTGTGTTTAAAAAATGTCTAACTTGTTAACAATTTCTGCTAGTTCGTTTTTGCTACCATGTGGGTTTTAGCTTGCTTGAGCCTGCTAACTGAGGAGTGTTAAATTCACTTGTTTCCATATATGTTTCTGTCAGGAGAATTTAGTTCTCGTGTTCATTAACCAATTCAATTAAACTACTCAGTCTGCTATATCAGGATTTGTAGGATACTGATAGAAATGAAGACAGACAGAGGCCCAGTCTACAATAGTACAATAGTTAAATGTTTATTCAGGGGAACGTTCTCCCTATCATTTCCGGTACATTGGTCTATATACCTGACATTTCGTCATAAATGTCCCTCCTCTCAGATACTATGGCAATATACACTGCTCAAAAAAATAAAGGGAACTCTAAAATAACACATCCTAGATCTGAATGAATGAAATATTCTTATTAAATACTTTTTTCTTTACATAGTTGAATGTGCTGACAACAAAATCACACAAAAATTATCAATGGAAATCAAATTTATCAACCCATGGAGGTCTGGATTTGGAGTCACACTCAAAATTAAAGTGGAAAACCACACTACAGGCTGATCCAACTTTGATGTAATGTCCTTAAAACAAGTCAAAATGAGGGTCAGTAGTGTGTGTGGCCTCCACGTGCCTGTATGACCTCCCTACAACGCCTGGGCATGCTCCTGATGAAGTGGCGGATGGTCTCCTGAGGGATCTCCTCCCAGACCTGGACTTAAGCATCCGCCAACTCCTGGACAGTCTGTGGTGCAATGTGGCGTTGGTGGATGGAGCGAGACATGATGTCCCAGATGTGCTCAATTGGATTCAGGTCTGGGGAACGGGCGGGCCAGTCCATAGCATCAATGCCTTCCTCTTGCAGGAACTGCTGACACACTCCAGTCACATGAGGTCTAGCATTGTCTTGCATTAGGAGGAACCCAGGGCCATCCGCACCAGCATATGGTCTCACATGGGGTCTGAGAATCTCATCTCGGTACCTAATGGCAGTCAGGCTACCTCTGGCGAGCACATGGAGGGCTGTGCGGCCCCCCCAAAGAAATGCCACCCCACACCATGACTGACCCACCGCCAAACCGGTCATGCTGGAGGATGTTGCAGGCAGCAGAACGTTCTCCACGGCGTCTCCAGATTCTGTCATGTCTCACATGTGCTCAGTGTGAACCTGCTTTTATCTGTGAAGAGCACAGGGCACCAGTGGCGAATTTGCCAATCTTGGTGTTCTCTGGCAAATGCCAAACATCCTGCACGGTGTTGGGCTGTAAGCACAACCCCCACCTGTGGACGTCGGGCCCTCATACCACCCCCATGGAGTCTGTTTCTGACCGTTTGAGCAGACACATGCACATTTGTGGCCTGCTGGAGGTCATTTTGCAGGGCTCTGGCAGTGCTCCTCCTGCTCCTCCTTGCACAAAGGCGGAGGTAGCGGTCCTGCTGCTGGGTTGTTGCCCTCCTACGGCCTCCTCCACGTCTCCTGATGTACTGGCCTGTCTCCTGGTAGCGCCTCCATGCTCTGGACACTACGCTGACAGACACAGCAAACCTTCTTGCCACAGCTCGCATTGATGTGCCATCCTGGATGAGCTGCACTACCTGAGTCACTTGTGTGGGTTGTTGACTCCGTCTCATGCTACCACTAGAGTGAAAGCACCGCCAGCATTCAAAAGTGACCAAAACATCAGCCAGGAAGCATAGGAACTGAGAAGTGGTCTGTGGTTACCACCTGCAGAACCACTCCTATATTGGGGGTGTCTTGCTAATTGCCTATAATTCCACCTGTTGTCTATTCCATTTGTACAACAGCATGTGAAATGTATTGTCAATCAGTGTTGCTTACTAAATGGACAGTTTGATTTCACAGAAGTGTGATTGACTTGGAGCTACATTGTGTTGTTTAAGTGTTCCCTTTATTTTTTTGAGCAGTGTAGTTCACAAGCCTTCTCACATTGTCTGCCACCTGTTAAACAACCTACTACAATCCCAAGGTCTCTCCCCTCCCTGGGTGGGGACAGAATGTCCTGTAAGGAACACAATATTCCAGCCGGTCTGACGATACAGTGGGGCAAAAAAGTATTTAGTCAGCCACCAATTGTGCAAGTTCTCCCACTGAAAAAGATGAGAGAGGCCTGTAATTTTCATCATATGTACACTTCAACTATGACAGACAAAATGGGTCCTGGCAAAGGGTCCTGGTCCCTTTGCAGAAAAAGAGCCCCAAAGCATGATGTTTCCACCCCCATGCTTCACAGTAGGTATGGTGTTCTTTGGATGCAACTCAGCATTCTTTGTCCTCCAAACACGACGAGTTGAGTTTTTACCAAAAAGTTCTATTTTGGTTTCATCTGACCATATGACATTCTCCCAATCTTCTTCTGGATCATCACAAATGCTCTCTAGCAAACTTCAGACGGGCCTGGACATGTACTGGCTTAAGCAGGGGGACACGTCTGGCACTGCAGGATTCGAGTCCCTGGCGGCGTAGTGTGTTGCTGATGGTAGGCTTTGTTACTTTGGTCCCAGCTCTCTGCAGGTCATTCACTAGGTCCCCCCGTGTGGTTCTGGGATTTTTACTCACCGTTCTTGTGATCATTTTGACCCCACGGGGTGAGATCTTGCATGGAGCCCCAGATCGAGGGAGATTATCAGTGGTCTTGTATGTCTTCCATTTCCTAATAATTGCTCCCACAGTTGATTTCTTCAAACCAAGCTGCTTACCTATTGCAGATTCAGTCTTCCCAGTCTGGTGCAGGTCTACAATTTTGTTTCTGGTGTCCTTTGACAGCTCTTTGGTCTTGGCCATAGTGGAGTTTGGAGTGTGACTGTTTGAGGTTGTGGACAGGTGTATTTTATACTGATAACAAGTTCAAACAGGTGCCATTAATACAGGTAATGAGTGGAGGACAGAGGAGCCTCTTAAAGAAGAAGTTACAGGTCTGTGAGAGCCAGAAATCTTGCTTGTTTGTAGGTGACCAAATACTTATTTTCCACCATAATTTGCAAATAAATTCATTAACAATCCTATAATGTGATTTTCTGGATTTTTTTTCTCATTTTGTCTGTCATAGTTGAAGTGTACCTATGATGAAAATTACAGGCCTCTCTCATCTTTACAAGTGGGAGAACTTGCACAATTGGTGGCTGACTAAATACTTTTTTGCCCCACTGTAGCGCCATTCGTTTCTAACATGGAACAGAAAGTCCTTGTTCTAATTCAGAACTAAAACTACACCCATTATATTCAGTGTTATGATTATAATAAGATTCATACATTCATACAGTGACAGAATAGTATTCTGTTTAGTTATAGTTCTACGTTAAATGTATACAGAAATTAGTCATTATTCATATAAATCCCTTAACAGTTTCATTTTAAAACATTTATCTTACAAAGGAGTTGTTTAATCTAACTGCTAAACTATTCATCTGTACATGGAATTGTATAAATATATATATTTTTCTCATTTTCTAATCTTTACAGGAAAATGCCACGGGCACTATCTGATTGATGTGTGGAGTTATTTCACTGCAGCTAATGTGGAAGGAAAAGATGTGTACATTTGCAAATACTGTGCCAAATCATATGTGAAGAATGCAACAAAGATGCAGAATCATCTGGCCAAGTGCATAAAGTTCCCACAGCGCTCACAACAAGGAACCTCTGACAAAAGTCCCTCTACTTCTATTCAAGGTGAAAATTATGAATCAGATACCTTATCGATAGCAACAGCTCATGGTCCTCCTGGAATCAGAAGTTTTTTTGACTCAATGGAGGAACGAGAGAGAAATGCTGATGAATGTCTTGCTGTGTATGCAACTTGTTCACCTCTGATGCTCACAGGCAATGTGTAATGGAAGAGATTTCTGAATGTTCTTCACCCAGAATACACCCCTCCAACCAGACATGGTTCAACAGAGTTCAAGTGAAGGTCAAGCAAATCATTGAGAAAACAGACTGTATTGCAATCATCTCTGATGGGTGGTCGAATGTAGGTGGGCAAGGAATAATTAACTACATCATCTCCACCCTTCAACCAGTATTCTACAAGAGCACAGACACAAGGGACAGCAGACACACTGGACTCAACATTGCAGATGAGCTGAAGGCAGTCATCAATGACCTTGAACCACAGAAGGTATTTGTACTGGTGATAGACAATTCTGGGAACATGAAGGCTGCTTGGTCTAAAGTAGAGGAGTACTACCCTCACATCACACCCATTGGCAGTGCTGCTCAGGCATTGAATCTGCTCCTCAAGGACATCATGGCACTGAAAATAATGGATACACTACAAGAGAGCCTTGGAAATGGTTAGGTATGTGAAGGGTCATCAAGTTATTGCAGCGATATACCTCACCAAGCAAAATGAGAAGAATAAGAGCACCACATTGAAGCTGCCCAGCAACACCCATGGGTGTGGTGTTGTCATCATGTTTGACAGTCTCCTGGGGGGGGGGGAGTCTTTCCAAGAAATGTCCATATCACCATCTGCTGATACAGACATCCCCATCAAGAAGATCCTCCTGGATTATGTATTTTGGGGGAGCGGGCTGAAACTACTGAAACCTATAGCAGTAGCCATTGCTTGGATTGAGGGAGACAATGCCATCCTGTCTGATGTTCAGACTCTGCTTGCAGATGTAAGAGAAGAAATCCGTAATGCTCTGCCCACTGTTGGCCCAATCAGAGGAAACTGTGGTTCTGAAATATATCAAAAAGCATGAAGACTTCTGCATGAAGCCCATACACGTCGCAGTGTACATGTTGGACCCCAAGTATGCTGGCAAGAGCATACTTACTGTCTGGTGCAGAGATCAACAAGGCTGATGGTGTCATCACTACCGTGTCTCGACACCTTGGCCTGGATGAGGGCAAGGTTCTTGGCAGTCTGGCGAAGCACACTTCCAAGCAAGGGCTTTGTGATGGAGATGCAATATGGCAGTCGTGGCAACATATCTCATCAGCCACCTGCTGGAAGGGACTTTGCGGATCTGAGGCTCTTTCCACTGTTGCCTCCATCATCCTCCAAATCCCAACATCAGCCGCCTCAGAGCGCAACTGGTCACTGTTTGAGAACACACACACACCAAAGCACGCAACAGGCTGACCAATACAAGGGTTGAAAAATTGGTGGCCATCCGGGCAAATTTCTGGCTTTTTGAGCCTGACAACGAGCCATCCTCAACAAGGTTGGAAAATGACAGTGAAGATGAGACCTGAGTCTGAAGTTCAAGAGGTGGACGTTGAGGAGGTCCTGGGAGAAGACATGGAAGCCTGAGAGGAAGACAACCAAACTTTAATTTCTAGACTCCATTTTACAGACGTATGTTGAAAATGTTTTTGGGAGATGCGATGGATCATTGGGGATCATTCAATATTCCCTTTCTTTTGTTGTTCAATGAATTCATCCCATATGAAGAGTCAACTCATTTAATTAAAGTTCAATTCGTAACTAAATCGTTATTTTTTCTATTGGAAGGATTTAATCATTTGCAATTATTAATAAGCTAAAATGTTTAAGTTTCTGTCTCCATATGATATGGTAAATATATCCAATGCAAAAAACATCTACATTTAAATGGTATTAATAATAATTTGCATATTTCTGTTAATTCCCATATATTCCTGTTAAGGAGAAGTATATCTCTAATTCTGTGAATAACAGTTGTATCTTTTATCAATGTTTATTATGAGTATTTCTGTAAATTGATGTGGCTCTCTGCAAAATCACTGGATGTTTTGGAAGCAAAACATAACTGAACATAATGCGCCAATGTAAACTGAGATTTTTGGATATAAATATGCACTTTATCGAACACAACATACATGTATTGTGTAATATGATGTCCTATGAGTGTCATCTGATGAAGATCATCAAAGGTTAGTGATTTCATTTTATCTATATTTCTGATTTTTGTGACTCCTCTCTTTGGCTGGAAAAATGGCTGTGTGTGTTTTTGTGACTTGGCTCTGACCTAACATAATCATATGTTGTGCTTTCACTGTAAAGCCTTTTTGAAATCGGACACGATGGGTAGATTAACAAGAAGTTTCTTTCATTTGGTGTATTGCACTTGTTAATGTATGAAAGTTACATATTTTGAAAAAAATTTTTTTGAATTTTGCCTGCTGCCTTTTCAGCGGAATGTTGTCGAGGGGTGCCGCTAGCGGAAGAAGTTTTAATTCCCATATATTCCTGATAATTTCCACAGAAAGTTTCCACCTCTGAATATTGCCCAAAATTTGCAACCCTAGTTTGAACTACTGGTGCACAGCTCAGATACCCATGCACACCCCATAAGACATGACACAAGAGGTCTCTTCACAGTCCCCAAGTCCAGAACTGACTATGGGAGGTGCACAGTACTACATAGAGCCATGACTACATGGAACTCTAATCCACATCAAGTAACTGACGCAAGCAGTAAAAAAATTAATTAAAAAAAATACACCTTATGGAAGAGCGGTGACTGTGAAGCAACACAAACAGACATACACACACAATAGCATATGCATTATACACACACGTACACATGGATTTTGTACTGTAAATACAGTTGAAGTCGGAAGTTTACATAGACCGTAGCCAAATATATTTAAACTCAGTTTTTCACAATTCCTGACATTTAATCCTAGTAAAAATCCCTGTCTTGGGTCAGTTAGGATCACCACTCCATTTTAAGAATGTGAAATGTCTGAATAATAGTAGAGAATAGTCCACAACCTTACCACAATAATAAGTTGGGTGAATGTTGGCCCATTCCTCCTGACAGAGCTGGTGTAACTGAGTCAGGTTAGTTGGCCTCCTTGCTCGCACACGCTTTTTCAGTTCTGCCCACAAATGTTCTATGGGATTGAGGTCAGGGCTTTGTGATGGCCACTCCAATACCTTGACTTTGTTGTCCTTAAGCCATTTTGCCACAACTTTGGAAGTATGCTTGGGGTCATTGTCCATTTGGAAGACCCATTTGCAACCAAGCTTTGACTTCCTGACTGATGTCTTGAGATGTTGCTTCAATATATCCACATAATTTTCCTGTCTCAGGATGCCATCTATTTTGTGAAGTGTACCAGTCCGTCCTGCAGCAAAGCATCCCACAACATGATGCTGCCACCTCTGTGCGTCACGGTTGGGATGGTGTTCTTCGGCTCGCAAAACTCCCCATTTTCCCCCAAACATAACGATGGTCATTATGGCCAAACAGTTCTATTTTTGTTTCATCAGAGCAGAGGACATTTCTCCAAAAAGTATGATCTTTGTCCCCATGTTCAGTTGCAAATCATAGTCTGTTTTTTTTTATGGCGGTTTTGGAGCAGTGGCTTCTTCCTTGCTGAGTGGCCTTTCAGGTTATGTCGATATGGGACTCATTTTACTGTGGATATAGATACTTTTGTACCTGTTTCCTCCAGCTTCTTCACAATGTCCTTTGCTGTTGTTCTGGGATTGATTTGCACTTTTCGCACCAAAGTACGTGCATCTCTAGGAGACAGAACGCATCTTCTTGCTGAGCGGTATGACGGCTGCGTGGTCCCATGGTGTTTATACTTGTGTACTATTATTTGTACAGATGAACTTGGATCCTTCAGGCGTTTGGAAATTTCTCCCAAGGATGAACCAGACTTGTGGACATCTACAATTGTTTTCTGAGGTCTTGGCTGACTTATTTTGATTTTCCCATGATGTCAATCAGAGGCACTGAGTTTGAAGGTAGGCCTTGAAATACATCCACAGGTACACCTCCAATTGACTCAAAGGATGTCAATTAGCCTATCAGAAGCTTCTAAAGCCAGGACATAATTTTCTGGAATTTTCCAAGCTGCTTAACTGCATCGTCAACTTAATGTATGTAAACTTCTGACCCACTGGAATTGATGTCCTAACCAACTTGCCAAAACTATAGTTTGTTAACAAGACATTTGTGGAGTGGTTGAAAAACAAGTTTTAATGACTCCAACCTAAGTGTATGTAAACTTCCGACTTCAACTGTATGTGGTAGTGGTGGAGTAGGGGCCTGTGGGCCCACTGTGTTGTGAAATCTGTGAATGTATTGTAATGTTTTTGAAATTGTATAAACTGCCTTATTTTGCAGCTAATGGGGATCCTTAATAAATACAACTACAAATAGTACATTTAGCTAACATAGTTAATCCAGAGATTCTTACCTTTGAATCGATTCGGCAGTCTCGTCCAGATCGTGGCATTTGTAGTTCTTTGTGATAGCCACATTAGCAGCTAATTAGCATTTCATTTTTGAGTGGTAAATACAGGTTAATATATTGATAAGTCAGCTTGTCCTAGAGAGATTTAAATGGTTATCAAAGCGTCCCGCCAGAGTAAGCCTTCACTAAACCCTTATTTTATGTGTTTCTAATATCTCCAGTGAGAGAAATGAATGGTGGAATAACTATTGGAATAACAACTGTTTCCCTGTTTGACCACTGTTTTTATGGGTATTATGACTCATACTGTGGTACTCTATTGAGACATGGATTATGTATGTGTGCCATTCACAGGGTGAATGGGCAAGACAAAAGCTTTTGGTGCCTTTGAACGGGCTATAGTAGTAAGTGCCAGGCGCACCGGTTTGTCAAGAACTGCAACGCTGCTGGGTTTTTCACGCTCAACAGTTTCCTGTATGTGTCAAGAATGGACCACCATCCAACTTGACGCAACTGTGGGAAGCATTAAAGTCAACATGGGCCAGAATCCCTGCTTTCAACACCTTGTAGAGTCCATGCTACGACGAATTGAGTCTGTTCTGAGGGCAAAAGGGGGGTGCAACTCAATATTAGGAATCTATTCCTAGTGTATTTATTCTATCACAGAACACAATGCTCTAACTTGCATAATGCAATATTTTACCTCGTTATTGGACAGAAAAAAGTAGAATGGCAGCAGGGTGGGTTGGGATTTGGTTATAAGTATGGCCTGGAGTTTTTGGCCCTCATTCCAACTGTTGCTGCTATTTCCCTCTCCAGGGTAGGAACATTGTGGTATTCTACGGCTCTCAGACGGGCACGGGCGAGGAGTTTGCCAACCGGCTGTCCAAAGACGCGCAGCGCTACGGTATGAAGGGTATGGCTGCCGACCCCGAGGAATACGACATGGTAACTAACGACATTTCTATAGCAGGGATTATATAGTTCAAAGGAACGATTTTAGGGCGTTGAAATTCGGTACCCAGTTTCCTGGCTCGTTTGAGGATTTTACAACAATTGTATTTTCACAAGACCTGATAATAACCGCTTTTAGGGTGCGTTTTTTTGCATTCTACCTGACGTTAGCAAGCTAGCTTGTTTACAACGGGCAAAAAGTACCATCACAATAACCTGGTACTCTGGTCCTGGGTCTTGGACCCGCAACTCACACTGGTCCAGGATTCGCTTCAGTCATGGTTTGTTTGCTTTTCACACAGGCTTTATAGCACAGATCAGTATTAGTCTCTTGAGCCAAGGACCTGTTCTGAAAATTGAAAAGCTACTAGTGCCCTGAATGGCATACAGCATGTGTAATAGCAAATCTCTATAATGTCCTGGCATCTTTTAATTCACAGTGTGAGCTGTCCCGTCTGGCTGAGATTGACAACTCCCTGGCCATCTTCTGCATGGCCACGTACGGAGAGGGAGACCCCACGGACAATGCCCAGGACTTCTATGACTGGCTGCAGGAGAGTGACGGGGAACTGAATGGAGTCAACTACACCGTGAGTATCTCTTTGTCTCTCTCGCTCGCTTTCTCCTCCCCGTCATTCATAATCAGGAACAGAGTTTGTCCTAGAAAAACGTATATTGGCTCCATTCACATACATTTGCCAAGTGTTCACTTTCAAATGTGTGTTTCACATCGATAAACTTTAGTGTGAGACCGAGATGAGTAATGACAACATGCAAAAAATAGGCTTGATGTTTATGGTTGAATTCTGGCTTCGGCCATAGCTGACATGCGTGCCATCCTGGCTGGTTGGGCGTTGTCGGGGTCGATCCAACGGTCCTGCCCTCAATGGGGTGAAGTATTTAACTTCTGACTTAAGTGAATCTGGCCAGGCACTCTGAAAGGTCACTTGGGCTCCTTTCTCTCCCTGCCATTGTCTTTCTGTCCTAGACTAGAAAGAAAGCATTAATTACACTGAGTGGAAGATGATAAACTTTCACAATGTACGAGCTGCGGGAGCTTGCATTCAGTGTGTGCATGTCTCTGTGTGTCTTGTGTTTTAAATATTGTGTATATAGGATACTATCTTATTGAATATGTTGAACTGATGTTGACATGATGTTGACTCCCTGCAGGTGTTTGCGTTGGGTAACAAGACATATGAACACTACAATGCCATGGGTGCGTATGTGGACAAGAGGCTGGAGGAGCTGGGAGCCAAGAGGGTCTTCGACCTGGGCATGGGAGACGACGACGGCAAGTGAGTGAGGCTGCGTTGGAGGGGTGCGTCCCAATATCTCCTTTATCCTGAAGAGTGCACTTGTTTACTACTTCCCACAAATCTAAAGGCATTGAATTAGTGGAGGCATGGGCTAATGGAAGCTTCCACCATATTTCTTATACCAGCAATTTCCTTTCGAATCATTGAAGGGAAGTGAACGTGTGCACACTTTGTGAGGAAGGAGAAATAATTGGTACATAACCTTGGATCACTCCCGAATCAAAGTGTGACCGATGTTTTCAGACCCCTGATGTCGTGATCAAAATAAGTAGGTGTTTTCTGCTTCTTTTCATTGTTCAGCCTGGAGGAGGACTTTGTGACATGGAGGGAGCAGTTCTGGCCAGCCATGTGCGAGCACTTTGGAGTGGAGGCTTCAGGAGAGGACTCCAGGTACTTAGCCCAATTTATTGTCTTTTTCACATGAAAAATTTCCCTCCACAATTCACATACACAAAGAGTATGGAAGGAGTGATTTGCAGATTAACTGTAGGCCCTCTCGCTCTATATTAGCATTCGTCAGTACGAGCTCAAGGAGCACAATGACATCAACATGAACAAGGTCTACACAGGAGAGTTTGGGTGTCTGAAGAGCTTTGAGACCCAGAAACCGTGAGTTATTTTACCCCATCATTTGTCATTACAATATCTGCTACAGAGTTTAATTCATGTTTTATAGATCTCACTCAAAACAAGTATTACTGCCCCCTAGTGGAGCTAAAGGGTATTTCTTTGTTGGAATGCTGAAGTGCAACACCGCTTCATCCATCTATGTTCGCCTCTATGATTTACCTTATGTTGTCTCTGCATGCTGATGTGCACAGTTCACTGGTTTGAAATTCTATTGATCCTTTTCCCCCAGGCCTTTTGATGCAAAAAACCCCTTCCTGGCTCCAGTCATTGTTAACCGCAAGCTCAACAAAGCAGGCAACAGGCATCTCATGCACCTTGAAGTCGACATTACAGGCTCCAAGATTAGGTAAGAGAGAGAGAGAGAGAGAGACGTAACTTTGTCTCTGTATAGTTACCAATCTATCTCTACCTCCCAGACAATATCTCCTTAAAAGGAATAGGCTACACTTCTTGGATGAAATTATGCCTTTTCACATAGTGGAAAGATTACTTGAAAAAACCCTTTGTCATTCTGTCTTTGTAGATATGAGTCGGGAGACCACGTTGCCGTATATCCCACCAATGACACAGCAATCGTGAACAAGCTGGGACAGATCCTTGGCGTGGACCTTGATACGGTTATTTCTCTCAATAACCTTGATGGTACGGCACTGACCTGACGCAACACCTTGACTCAGTCCTCCAAATATCTCTCAATGTCTTTTGAAGATCCTTAAACACACACATTCTGTTTGGACATCTCTTGAAATGTTACTCTCACTGTATTGACTTTTTTTTGAAGCAAAATAAAGTTTTTTGTATTCACCAACTGTATTAGACTTGCCTTACCCAGATTAAGCCTAGTCCTGGACTAAAAATAAAAAGCTTAATTGAAATAACTTTTTAGTTCAAGATTAGGCTTAATCTATGTCTGGGAAACTGTCCCTTAATGTATAACCAATGTTAATGTGATGTTATCTGGTGCCGTTTATCAGAGGAGTCCAATAAGAAGCACCCATTCCCTTGCCCCACCACCTACCGTACGGCTCTGACCCACTACCTGGACATCATCCATCCGCCTCGCACCAACGTCCTGTATGAGCTGGCCCAGTACGCCACTGACCCCAAGGACCAGGAGAACATGCGCAAGATGGCCTCATCTGCTCCCGAGGGCAAGGTGTGTGGCTCTGAGACTGTGATAACTCTACTATCCTATTTGAATCAAAGTAGTCAAGATTACCTCCACATACTGAAGATGGGTTATTGGTAGTGGGAAAGTATGCTTAAGCGTCAGAGTTGGGGTCAATTCAATGTCAATTCAGGAAGCAAACTTGAGAAAGCATTGAGAAAAATTGGAATAAGAATTTAAATGTACTTCCTGACTGAATTTAAATGAAATTGACCCCAACCTTGATAAGTCTATAACACCATGTGAAAGGTTTCCGCTAAACAAAGATCTAGGATAATTTTAACTCCAACCTTAACCAATTTTGGATGATGGTAAATATATCCGACGTGTATCTCAGATTCCTGACTACAGATCAGTGGTTAAGGGCAACTTCTACCTACTCCATGTTATCCCAGCTGAGTGTTGTTGTTGTTGTGGTCTCCACTAGGCTCTGTACCAGAGTTTTGTGCTGGAAGACAACAGGAACATCCTGGCCATCCTGGAGGATCTGCCATCCTTACGGCCTCCAATCGACCACTTGTGTGAGCTCCTGCCCCGCCTGCAGGCCCGCTACTACTCCATTGCCTCCTCCTCCAAAGTGAGCCTATATACAGGGGTGTATCCATGCATTGTAGCAAAACATTTTGCAACAGAAAAAAACTAAACAGACATTTCTTTCGTATGATTTCTAGTGAATATACCCCAGTACATCACCCCTAATGACCCCACACCCTAGCTCCTCCTATGTCAATACAGTTATTTTTCATGTTACATTTACAATAGTTATTTAGCGGATGCTGTCTTCCACTAGGAAGTATATTCAGATAATGTCAAATGACCCAAGTTTTATTAAAGGCCCACTGCAGTCAAAACATTTATCATCCTGTGTTTTATATATATATTTCCACACTGAGGTTGGAATAATACTTTGAAAGTGGGAAAATTATGATAATTCCCTTTTAGTGTAAGAGCTGTTTGAAAAGAGAGCCTGAAATGTCGGCCTGTTTTGTGGGAGGGAGTTTTGGCCTTCCATGGTGACATCACCATCCAGTAAGTTTGTTAATAGCCCAATAAATTCCAAACCTCTCTGCCAATAACAGCACATTTTCAGTTTTCCCCTCCCCACTCAAACCACTTCCAGACAGTCCTAGCAAAATTCTTGTTTGACATATTGGTCTTTTCTAAGAAGCTATTTTTGATTTATTTTAATTGAGAATAGCTGCATTGGACCTTTCAAGTGTCCATTGTAGGTTAATAGTGTTCTAAAAACAGTGGTTAATGATGCCTTCTCTTTCTAGGTCCACCCCAATAGCATCCACATCTGTGCTGTGGTGGTGGAGTACACGACTAAAACGGGGCGCCTCACTAAGGGAGTGGCCACCACTTGGCTGAAGAACAAACTGGTTGCGGACAACGGCCACAAGTCCACAGTCCCCATGTACATCCGCAAGTCTCAGTTCCGCCTGCCCTTCAAGGCCAGCAACCCAGTCATCATGGTCGGTCCTGGGACCGGCATCGCTCCCTTCATGGGCTTCATCCAGGAGCGAGGGTGGCTCAAAGAGCAAGGTACATGGTAGACACTGTAATAGAAGCATGGAAATGTTTGTGTAAGTGTCGATTTCCTGATTGTTTTGTTATGCTGCATAGTCTTTCTTTAGGAGTTGTCATGTTCTGTGTGACATTGACTAAAATAAAACACCTTAACTGTCTTGAATGGATACAAGTAAGCCAATTGGTCTGCTTTTTCCTGTAGGCAAGGAGGTGGGGGAGACGGTCTTGTACTTTGGCTGCAGGCACAAGAACGAAGACTATCTGTACCAGGAGGATTTGGAGGAGGCTGAAAAGACGGGTGTCATCACGAAGCTCAACGTCGCTTTCTCTCGGGACCAAGAGCAAAAGGTATACTTGTTTTATTAGTTATTCATTAGTTATTTAAAAAAAACATTTATTTAAAATGGTGAACAATACTTTTCTGGTAGCTAGAATATGACATGTTTATTGACTAGATAGTCATAGACCACCATACAGCCAAATTGTTATCTGAGCCTACACACCCTGCAGTTGGGACACCAAGACAAAATTGTACTCATATTTCCATAGCGTTCTTGAGTGTTGCCGATCATGGTTGTTGGTAGTATAGACCTTTTATACCGGTCTGATTCTGTACCATTAGGTGTACTATTAGTGGGGACGGTCAACACATACTCCATACAGTCCTAGGCTATCCCTCAGAGGATACCTGAGGGATTGAATTTGTGCTGCCTCATCTCATAAGGAAAGAGGAACACGTTTCTTTATAAGATCAGTTTTTTGTTTGAAGGAGACTGGAAGCTCAAGAGGATGACAATCTCTCTTGCCTCTCACCGTCTCTCCAGGTGTACGTGCAGCATCTCCTGAGGACCAACAAGGAGGACCTGTGGAGGCAGATCCACACAGACAACGCACACATATACATCTGCGGGTAAGGAAGGATTTTCTCCAGTAACATTTGCCCCTTGGCAATAAAGTTGATTGAAATTGAGTTGACATATTTCTTGAAAGCACTCCTGAATTCACAAAATCCTCAAACAAGGGTTAAAAGACAAATATCTTATAGAGAAATGCTCCTGTTTTTAGGGATGCGCGGAACATGGCCAGGGATGTGCAGACAGCTTTCTATGAGATAGCAGAGGAGCTGGGCGGCATGACACGCACTCAGGCCACCGACTACATCAAGAAACTGATGACCAAGGGACGCTACTCGCAGGACGTCTGGAGCTAAAACCCCTAGGATGCAACCACATCCTATGTTTGTTTGTTTTTAAACTTGCATTGTTATTTGTGCCAGTTTGTGTCAGTAATGGTTATAATGGGTCACCAACCCTGGTACTGGAGAGCTTCCTTGTGTGCCGGCTTTTGTTTCCACTAAGCACTAAGACGTCTGATTCCATTGATTGGCTTATCATCATGACCTTGATTAGTTCAGATGGGTGTGTTTGTGCCGTGCTGGAATAAAAGCCTACACACCCTGTAGCTCTCCGGGACCAGGATTTGTGACCACTGGGGAAGGATATCGCTGCCGTCATCTCTGGTTGTTTTATTTCCATGGAGCAACACAAGCACTCTTGCACCACAATAATGGTTGGTTATCCTCCATTCTGATTGGATATTTTATGTCAGTCGGCCATCAGTTTGGCAGTGTCAAATGTAGTATCACATTTGTCGACATCGTGAGTGAGATAATATATTATAGCTGTACATAATTGTACGGTGCAAAGTGGGGGGGTGGGCTTATATACAAGACTCATACAGTGCAAATCTTTTCTTTAGGAAGTTGACCTACCTAATCTGGGTATTAAAAGTGTATTCAGAATACATTATAAATATTTTTGATTTGTGAAATAAAAAGTGAGATCTTTTTGTCTCTGAAATCAGTAACTGAAAATATTAGTGTTTGTTTACCTTTTGCATTTGGATAAGGGATATATAGCCTTTTATGCAATGAGGATGTTACTGTACATTTCTAATCAATCACAGTAACCTTTAGCAAGGCATGAAAAAAGTATCATGTTGTAAATTATTAGCTTTTATTTTCCACAAGGCTGCCTTTGTTAAATATAAATATCAATGAAAATCATTTTTAGGTTCCCTGTAGAATTTGTATACATGATGCAAAAAAAATGTACATAATTTTTTCATTTGACCTTTATTTAACCAGGTAGGCCAGTTCTCATTTACAACTGCCACCTGGCCAAGATAAAGCAAAGCAGTGCGACAAAAACAACACAGTTACACATAAACGTACAGTCAATAACACAATAGAAAAATCTATGTACCGTGTGTGCAAATGTAGAAGAGTAAGGACGTAAGGCAATAAATAGGCCATAGAGGGGAAATAATTACAAGTACAATTTATCACTAACACTGGAGTGATTTATGTGCAAGTAGAGATACAAAATAGCAAGAGGGTAAGTAATAATATGGGGATGAGGTAGTTGGGTGTGCTATTTACAGATTGGCTGTAGGCAGGTACAGTGATCGGTAAGCTGCTCTGACAGCTGATGTATAAAGTTGGAGAGGGAGATCAGCTTCGGTGATTTTTGCAATTCGTTCCAGTCATTGGCATTAGAGAACTGGAAGGAAAGGCAGCCAAAGGAAGTGTTGGCTTTGGGGATGACCAGTGAAATATACCTGCTGGAATGGTTCTAGGGGTGGGTGCTGCTATGGTGACCGGTAAACTGAGATAAGGTGGGGCTTTCCAAAGACTTATAGACGACCTGGAGCCAGTGGGTTTGGCAACGAATATGTAGTGGCCAGCCAACGAGCGAATACCAGTCGCAGTGATGGGTAGTATATGGGGCTTTGGTGACAAAACAAATGGCAATGCAATGCAAATGGTTGACATAGAAAAAACAAGTAAGCCTGAAAGGGGGGGATGAGTAAAAAGTATGCATATCTCTACTTAAATACTCGGCATTATCCAGTTTACGATGAAACAAAAACTGAACACGTAGTAGCAAGCATTCAAATATACATGTTTTTTTTTATCATGCAAACCTAGCACTGTGCCCTGAGAATGTAGATTTCTACAGCTAGTTGGCTTTGAGTGTCAACTTTGTTTCATATTCTTTGTACTATTGCACACTAATCAGTGTAAGTACTGGATGATATATCACACTTATGTATGGGTGTTAAATGTGACGGATGCTGCTCAAACTTGTCAAGATTTATTTTCTACCACCTCTTTTCAACTGTCTCCCATTTAAATTTGGCATCCTTTGTTCACTTCACTGACATTTTTCAAAAATATTGGAGAGAAAACATGTTCTGTGAAGAGATTAATTCCATTCCTGTTACTTTTTTTTGTCCACATTCCATTTTATAAAGTAATACGTGTCTCAACTGAATGAATGTAACTTGGCATGTCTTTTTAAAATGAATAAAAAATATTGAATAAATAGTCAAGTTTGTTCATGTCCTGTTAATCTGATCAAATTTTTGAAAATGAAATTGCATTGCTATTTTCAATTATTAAATGGAAGGATGGAAGGATGCAAGAAGACCAGATGGATTAAAGTATGTTTGATGGATGGAGGCCCTACGTGGCTGCTGTCTACCCATTACCAGAGATGAACAGGCATAATAACTGGTCACAACTAGTATCAATTTAAGTATATGACACACACAAAAGGTCAACAAGGGGGTATACTACAAAGCAGGATCAATCAGCTAACTTTGATAACCAGAAATATATATAGATTTTGTTTCTTTAAAGGGGATGTTTTTACATGTGGCTTTATTGTTACTCTTTCTGTGTTTGTAGTTGATCTCCCAAACAGTTTTTTATATTTTGTTTTGTCATCACTTCCCATAGACTACAATGCATTATGAAAATGAGTCTAAGCATGTTATAAAACACTCCAAATCAACTCATATTACATCAGAAATCATTCTGGATGTCTCTGCACAATTTTTTTTTACTGTCCATATTTTGATTGTAAAGAGCATCATTCAAACATGGATGTGTGGCACAGTGGAAAAATAAATAATTGAGTGCAGAGACATGAGATTTGGATGTAATATGAGTTATTTTGGACTCAGCAAAATGAGACAACCAATTTTCTCTCTAAAAAAATCCTCAAAACAAAATATTTAAAAAAATAAGAAGCTGTTTGGGTATAAACTACAAGCACAGAAAGGGTGAAAATAAGGCCACATGAAAAATGAGTGAACTTCCCTTTAAAGAAAGCTAAACTCATGTATTTTTGGTTGTTGAGTCAAAGATACAATGGCCAGTTGAATTTCATCTTTCTAAAAAATACTACATTATTTCAGAATATTTTGGCAAGTTAGCTAAATCCTTGAATTCTGCGTTATAGTATAAGACTCTGGTCTAGATCGTTCCCACGCAATGGGCTATTGAAGATGGAAATCAAAGGGAAAGAAGAAAACGGCTCTACATGGAACACACAATTATTTAACAATAGGGGTATTCCTTTTTTAGCAAACTACTGTATAACATGTGCCGTGTCACTAGTTATGACACATGTATTCAATACGAACATAACAATGTTCAACACATATGTTTTGAAGGTTACTTGGTTTCAAATTATTATGCGTAAGAAAAAACTTAAATGTACTCAAAAGTTGGTTCATCCCAGCAGTAGGTTAGAGTTCACAATTGCCGCAGTGTATGTGCGACTGTGCGCGGCTGTTACCGGGTTTTTAATTTGTTGAAAAGTGATTCATCGAAAAAAATAAGAAGAAGAACGGAGGAGAATGGCCTCTGGTAAGTTTATTGTGAACTAAGTGTATGCGATGTGTTCAATATGACTTTTGTATTAAAAAAAAAACATTTAATGAGACTGCTGGCTCAGTTAGCTAGTTAAAGTAGCGTTAGTTTAGCCAGCTTTCAAGCGCGACCATTAGAAAATGAACACTAGCCATAGTTTGGCGAATGTATTACCCTTTCGAAAATAACTTTTGCCGCTTTCTGTAAAATCACACTTAGTTATTTTGACTCGCTCAACCATCTTTCTTGTGTAGTTTCCCTTTTTAGATGAGAATTGACCGCCATTTTTGTCGTGCAGCGTGGTCCTGTTAGCACTGTGCTAACTAGCAAGCTCACGTTAGCTAGCTAGTCTACGAGTATCACGCATATTATTAGCAACGATAGTTAGCTAGCTAACGCCAGCTATCCAAGGCCTGCTATTTCCACCGGGTCGTATTGACTTGCATGCATTATTTTATGATCACATTAGATGGGAACAACAATAAGTTAAGTCACAGCTTATCAAACTAAGTTTACTTGATATCGAAATAAGCTAAAGTAATATAGCGAGATAAGTTAGCTAACGTTACAGGTTTACGTCCTATTGGTATGATCTTTGCTATTCATATTCGGAAACATGTTCAATGGCTAGCTAACAGTTAGATGGCTCATTGGCTAACCAGCTAGCGAACGTTAGTAGTAGCAGTTTTGCCACCCAATCACCCATATCCTTCTCGTTCACAGATTCGGGCTACGGTCAGCCTGGCGCTCAAAGGTAACGTGAAACCACAATGAATACATTAGCCACTCGGCGCTTTCATGTTGCCATGAAACTTCGCTATCTATTTACCACTTAAGCAATTGCATAATAGTTTTTGTAAACTATCAAATTAGCCACACAATGCTTGATCACTTTAAATATCTATTCGGATATGTTTTTAACGGGTAAATTAATTGATAGTAGGCACATCCCCAGTTATGGTAGCTTTGGGGCGCAACATAGGGAGTCTGTATTGGTTGGACTCCCTGAATTGTATTGGTGGGTGGCGACGGAAAATAGCCCTACCAAAATATAGCTAGCTACGCACAAAAACGTTTCCTGCAAGAGGCATATATATAATCTTAAGGAACTGTACTTACCAGACGTGAAATGTGACCTTTGCTATCAAATATTAATCTGAATACAATTTGTCTCAACCACATCATATTCCTGCTGTGTATACAGTGGTAGAATGTGAAGTGTGGTCTTATGGCAGCCTGCTGTCTAAATCTACAGTAATATGGTGTTGTTCAGGCAAGTTGGATTCAGATGTTTATTTGATAGCAAGGGACATATTTCACTTTACATCTGGTAAATAGAGTTCCTAGAGATTATACATATGGGCATGGCAATGACGTGGTGCACATGTGAGACAGTATGCAATTTTCGGGCACCACTTTTGGCTCGTGAGTGCTACTTTCAGAACTACAGGCTAAGAAGTATACGAAAGTTCAGGAGAATCTCTAAGATATCTAACTTTACCTCTTCCTCCCACAGCTATGGATCTTATCCTCCAGCTCAGCAGAGTGGGCCGGTATGTGTGGCCCCTCAATTTCTCACTGAGTATTGTATGAAACTATTTTCTATGTTAATTTCATCCCACTTTTGTTCATATAATGACAATTAAATGCGTATTGCAGGGCTACAGTCAAGGAAATGGAAGTGGCTCATATGGTGGACAGAGTTATGCTGGCTATGGACAGTCTGGTATGTTCAATTTATGGAGAGTCTTGGGAAATTATTTGAGGTCTAGAAGTTGCTGTTTTTAATACATAACGTTTCCATTTTTGTTTCTCCAGCTGAGGGTTATGGTCAAACACAGGCAGCAAGCTATGGCCAGCCGGCCTATGATGTCTATGGGCAACAAGGTTCGGATTCCGCTGCTGGGTAAGGCCACTGGCACTACATGAACATAGTATTCCTTGCCGTTATGTACGTTGCCTTTCTACTGGTCTAATCTCATTGCAAATGTTACCTTTCAGTAATCTGTTTTGTTCATTATTAAAGTCTTTGTTGGTGTCTCGGGAATAATTGTTGTGAAAACTTCTCACGGTATAGTGGTGCTGACAAGTCGTCATACAGTCAGCCAAGTTCGTATGGCGGCACCGCTGGTGGTGGCTCTTATGGACAATCTCAAGGAGGCTACAAAGGTCGAAGTGAAGGTTAGTTATTGTATACATTTACAGTGCATTCGGAAGGTATTTAGACCCCTTCTCATTTTGTTACGTTACACCTTATTCTAAAATGGATAATATATATTTGTTTTCTCGATCTACACACAATACCCCATAACACATTTAAAAAATATATATTTAAAAAACTTAACATATGTATTCAGACCCTTTACGATGAGACTTGAAATTGACCTCAGCTGCATCCTGTTTCCATTGATCATCCTTGATGTTTCTACAACTTGACTTGAGTCCACCTGTGGTAAATTTAATTGATTGGACATGATTTGGGAAGGCACACGCATGTCTATACAAGGTGCCGCAGTTGACCGTGCATGTCAGAGCAAAAACCAAGCCATGAGGTCAAAGGAATTGTCCATAGAGCTCTGAGACAGGATTGTGTCAAGGCACAGATCTGGGGAAAGGTACCAATCTCTCTGTCTGCTGCATTGAAGGTCCCCAAGAACACAGTGGCCTCCATCCTTAAATGGAAGGTTTTTGGAACCACCATCACTCGTCTTAGAGCTGGACGCCCAGCCAAACTGAGCAATCAGGGAAGAAGGGCCTTGGTCAGGGAGGTGACCAAGAACCCAAGTCACTCTGACAGAGCTCCAGGGTGGCGATGCAGAAGGACAACCATCTCTGCAGCACTCTACCAATCAGGCCTTTGTGGTAGATTGGCCAGACAGAAGCCGCCACTCAGTAAAAGTCACATGACAGCCCACTGAGTTTGTCAAAAGGCACCTAAAGGACTCTCAAACCATACGAAACAAGATTCTCTGGTCTGATGAAACAAAGATTCAACTCTTTGGCCTGAATGCCAAGAATCACATCTGGAGGAATCCTGGCACCATCCCAACGGTGCAGCATGTTGGTGGCAGCATCATGCTGTGGGGGAGGTTTTTCAGCAGCAGTGACTGGGAGACTAGTCTGGATTGAGGGAAAGATGAATGGAGCAAAGTACAGAGATCCTTGATGAAAACCTGCTGCAGAGTGCTCATGACCTCAGACTGGGCGACGATTCACCTTCCAACAGGACAACGGCCCTAATCACACAGCCAAGACAACGCAGGAGTGGCTTCTGGGCAAGTCTCTGAATGTCCTTGAGTGCCTCAGCCAGTGCCTGGACTTGAACCTGATCAAACATCTCTGGAGAGACCTGAAAATAACTGTGCAGAGAAGAATGGGAGAAACTCCCCAAATACAGTTGTGCTAAGCTTGTATCGTCATACCCAAGAAGACTCGAGGCTGTAATTGCTGACAAGTGCTTCAACAAAGTACTGAGTAAAGTGTCTGAATACTTATGTAAATGTGATATTTAAAGTTTTTAATTTCAAATAATTTACAAAAATGTCAACCAGTTTTTTTGCATTGTCATTATGGGTTATTGTGTGTAGATTTAGGGGCGGGACAAATGTAATACATTTTAGAATACAGCTGTAACATGACAATGTGGGAAGGGGGTCTGATTAATTTCCGTATGCACTGCATATATTACATGGCAATGATATTTCTTGATCAAATGGCCTGCAAAGATCTGCATACTTAGATTTTTTCTGTCTGTTTATTATGATTTGGAGGATCACTGATTTTATAGCCAAGGTTGATCGGCCAGAATCTGGACTGTTTAAGATGTCGTCTGAATGACACCCATTTAAAAAAAAATTAATAAATCACTTCATTGTAGAAAAATCTCATACATATAAAACAAAGTGCCATTCATATATAACAGGAAATACAAATGTGCGCAAAGAAAGACAACACTACATAACTCAAAAGGCTTGTGTGCCTGTGTTTTGACCCAGGTGAAGGCGGTCAGGGCAGGAGGTATGGTGGAGATGATGGGAGCTCAGACAGGGGCTCTTCTGACGGGTATAGAGGCCGAGGGCGTGGTGGGTACGAGCGCGGGGGATACGACAGGGGTGGAAGAGGCGGCCCTCCATCCGGTATGGGGTAAGTTCCAGAGCGTGACCACCCGCAAGGTACTTCTGCAACACCCATGCCAGGTAGATGTTCTTTCCAACGCAATGCATGATATAACCCATTCTGATCCATCACCCCACACCTCATCCACGTGGACTAATACCTCGTCACCCCCTACCCCTTCCTGCTATAGGCCCCCCTCCCCCCATACCAATTTTCACCTGGGATGTGCCTAGGGCTGGGCGATATGGCCTAAACTCATATTTAGATTTTTTTTTCTAACTCGTGGACGATTAATAATATCGCAATTTTTGATAAGTTTTCTCTATGCTTTGTTGCACAGTTAAAGGTCAACACACTGAATTTCAAGTGGTCAGGAATAATCTAATGAATTCAGGGCTTTTAAAATTATACCAAGGCTACAAATAAGCCTTCCACAACCATAAGAACCACTATTTTTTTGCGATAAACACCGATTTCTGTCTTTCAAGTCTGTATGAAAAATGTATTTTTGTAACAAATTTAACCACGCACATCCACTAATAATGACCAACTTATTGTAGCAGGCATTATAGAAAATTAGCACAGGGCTCAATTTCTCAAGCACAAGCCCATGTGCTAGTGAGTAGCCAGGGGATCTTTTTTATTTCAAGATCTATTTGCTTGCTAACAAGGAAGTAACAGTTTTAATAGACCCGCATGTCCATCACTTAGTTTAAATATTGGAATCAGGTGGCCTACCTGGATAAGATGCTTTTTTTTACAGAATGAGAACAAGTTGACCATTCCTTTATATACAGTTGAAGTCGGAATTTTACATACACTTAGGTTGGAATCATTAACACTCATTTTTCAACCACTCCCCAAATTTTGTGTTAACTATAGTTTGGGCAAGTCGGTTAGGATATCTACTTTGCTTGACGCAAGTCATTTTTCCAGCAATTGTTTACAGACATTTCACTTATAATTCACTGTATCACAATTCCAGTGGGTTAGAAGTTTACATACACTAAGTTGACTGCCTTTAAACAGCTTGGAAAATTCCAGAAAATGGTGTCATGGCTTTAGAAGCTTCTGATAGGCTAATTGACATCAATTGTAGGTGTGGATGTATTTCAAGGCCTACCTTCAAACTCGGTGCTTCTTTGATTGACATCATGGGGAAATCAGCCAAGACGTTAGAAAAAAAATGTCTAGTCCTCCACAAGTCTGGTTCATCCTTGGGAGCAATTTCCAAACGCCTGAAGGTACCACGTTCATCTGTACAACAATAGCACGCAAGTATAAACACGATGGGACCACGCAGCCGTCATACCGCTCAGGAAGAAGACGCGTTCTGTCTCCTATCAAGGAAGAAGCCACTGCTCCAAAACCACCAATTAAAAAAGCCAGACTACGGTTTGCAACTGCTCATAGGGACAAAGATCATACTTTTTGGAGACGTCCTCTGGTCTGATGAAACAAATAACTATTTAGCCATAATGACCATCGTTATGTTTGGAGGAAAAAGGGAGTTTTGCAAGCCGAAGAACACCATCCCATCTGTGAAGCACGGGGGTGGCAGCATCATGTTGGGGGGGGGCTTTGCTGCAGGGGGGACTGGTGCACTTCACAAAATAGATGGCATCATGAGGAAGGAAAATTATGTGGATATATTGAAGCAATATTTCAAGACCTCAGTCAGGAAGTTAAAGCTTGGTCACAATTGGGTATTCCAAATGGACAATGACCCCAAGCATACTTCCAAAGTTGCCCTGACTTGAAACCTATAGAAAATTTGTGGGCAGAACTGAATAAGTCTTTGTGTGCAAGCAAGGAGGCCTTACAAACCTGACTCAGTTACACCAGCTCTGTCAGGAGGAATGGGCCAAAATTCACCCAACTTATTGTGGGAATCTTGTGGAAGGCTACACCAAGCGTTTGACCCAAGTTAAACAATTTAAAGGCAATGCTACCAAATACTAATTGAGTGTATGTAAACTTCTGACCCACTGGGAATGTGATGAAAGAAATAAAAACTGAAATAAATCACTCTCTACTATTATTCTTACATTTCACATTATTAATATAAAGTGGTGATCTTAACTGATTTAAGACAGATTGTTTTTACTAGGATTAAATGTCAGGAATTGTGAAACTGAGTTTAAATGTATTTGGTTAAGATCTATGTAAACTTTCGACTTCAACTGTAAATGCGTCTTATGCTCATTGAGCCTTTATGAAACAGACCAGTCAGCTAGCACATACAGTAAGTCTGTGGCTAACATTATGCTAGCGGTACATGGTGCTGCACACGACAAACTGAGCATTCATGTTACTCAACAGGTTTGTTGATACTCTTGTTTTTAGTAGGGTCTGCTCTGTTCTACATTTTGGGAGTTGAGACATAAGGGTAAGTTCTTGTCTATTACTGTAAAATAATGTAAGCGTTAGTCAATATGAAAGATTCTGTTAGACAACATCAAATGCAAGTAGTCTTTTTAAACTCCTTGTCAGAGGACAAAGTTATACTACATGGCCAAAAGTATGTGGACACCTGCTCGTCAAACATCTCATTCCAAAATCGTGGTCATTGATATGGAGTAGATTCCCCCAAGCAGCTATAACAGCCTTCACTCTTCTGGGAAGGATTTCCACTAGATGTTGCAACAGCTGTGTGGACTTGCTTCCATTCAGCCACAACAGCGTTAGTGAGGTCGGGCAGTCGGCGTTGCAATTCATGCCAAAGGTGTTCGATGGGGTTGAGGTCAGGGCTCTGTGCAGGCAAGTCAATTTCTTCCACAACGATGGTGACAAACCATTTCTGTATGGACCTCGCTTTGTGCCTGGGGGCATTGTCATGCTGAAACAGGAAAAGGCCTTCACCAAACTGTTGCCACAAAGTTGGAAGCACAGAATTGTCGGAAGTCTTTGAAAGTTATAACGTTAAGATTCCCTTCACTCGAACTAAGGGGCCTAGCCCAAACCATTAAAAGCAGCCCAGACCCTTATTCCCCCTCCACCAAGCTTTACAGTTGGCACTATGCATTGGGGCAGGTCGTGTGATTCATCACTCCAGAGAACGCGTTTCCAGAGTCCAATGGTGGGGAGCTTTACACAACTGGAGCGGCTTGCTTGGAATTGTGCATGGTGATCTTAGGTTTGTGTGCAGGTTTTTTTGGCCATGGAAACTCATTTCATGAAGCTCCCGACGAGCAGTTCTTGTGCTGATGTTTCTTCCAGAGGCAGTTTGGAACTCCGGCGTGTGTGTTGCAATCGAGGGCAGACTATTTTAGGCGCTAAAGCACTCAGTGGTCCCGTTCTGTGAGCCTGTGTGGTCTACCACTTTGCTGCTGAGCCTTTGTTGCTTTTTGACGCTTCCACTTCACAGTAACAACACTTACAGTTGACCAGGGCAGAAATCTTAAGAAAGGACTTGATCGAAAGGTGGCATCCTATGACCGTGCCACGTTGAATGTCACTGAGCTCTTCAGTAAGGCCATTCTTCTGCCAATGGTTGTCTATGGCGGCTGTGTGCTCAATTTTTTTTTGTTTTTATAGCCAAAGCCACTAATTTGAGGGGGTGTCCACGTAATTTTGCATATGCAGTGCATTTGGAAAGTTCTCAGAACCCTTAACTTTTTCCACATTTCGTTACGTTACAGCCTTGTTCTAAAACTAATTCAAATTGTTTTTTCCTACACACACTAACCCATAATGACAAAGCAGGTGCAGGTGTTTAGAAATGTTTGCGTGTGTATAAAAAAAAAAAAACGTATTCAGACCTTTTACTCAGTACTTTATTGAAGCACCTTTCGCAGCAATTACAGCCTCGAGTCTTCATGGGTATGGCGCTACAAGACTGTCACACCTCTATTTGTGGACTTTCTCCCATTCTTCTCTGTAGACCCTCTCACGCTCTGTAAGGTTGGATGGGGATCGTCGCTACAGAACTATTTTTCACGTCTCTCCAGAGCTGTTCAGGTTCATATCCCGGCCTCTGGCTGGGCCACTCAAGGGCATTCAGAGACTTGCCCCGAAGCCACTCCTGCATTGTCTTGACTATGTGCTTAGAGTTGTTGTCCTGTTGGAAGGTGAACCTTCACCCCAGTCTGAGGTCCTGAGCGCTCTGGAGCAGGTTTCATCAAGGATCTCTCTGTACTTTGCTCCGTTCATCTTTCCCTCGATCCAGGCTAGTCTCCCAGTCCCTGCTGCTGAAAAAAATCCCCACAGCATAATGCTGCCACCATGCTTCACCATAGGGATTGTGGCAGGTTTCTTCCAGGCGTGATTCTTGGCATTCAGGCCGAAGAGTTTCTAATGGTTCAAGTCCATTAGGTGCCTTTTGGCTAACTCCAAGTGGGCTGTCATTTGGCTTCTGTCTGGCCACTCTACCATAAAGGTCTGATTGGTGGAGTGCTGCAGAGATGGTTGTTCTTGTCAAAGGTTCTCCCATTTCCACAGAGGAACTCTGGAGCTCTGTCAGTGACCATCGGGTTCTTGGTCACCTCCCTGACCAACGCCCTCCCCTGATTGCTCAGTTTGTCTGGGCGTCCAGCTCTAGGAAGAGTTTGAGGTTCCAAACTTCTTCCATTTAAGACTGATGTAGACCGCTGTGTTCTTGGGGACCTTCAATGCAGAATACTTTCTTTTTGGTATCCTTCCTAAGATCTGTGCCTCGACACAATCCCGTCTCGGAGCTCTACGGACAATTCCTTCGACCTCGTGGCTTGTTTTTTTTTTCTTTGACATGCACTGTCCACTCCGGAACCGTATATAGACGTGCGTGCCTTTCCAAATCATGTCCAATCAATTGAATTTACCACAGGTGGACTCCTATGAAATTGTAGAAACATCTCAAGCATGATCAATGGAAACGGGATGCACCTGAGCTCAATTTCGAGGCATCACAGCAAAGGGTCTGAATACTTATGTGAAGGTATTTCTGTTTATTTTTAATACATTTCTAAAAACCTGTTTTCATTATGGGGTATTGTGTGTAGATTGATGGAAAAAAATATTTAATCCATTTTAGAAAAGGGCTTTAATGAAATGGGAAGGGGTCTGAATACATTCCTAATTCGCTTAATAGTATATCTCGTCTTTTCTTGTGAGTGGCAGGTTGAGGGGCTTCATTTCTGTGTGTAAAGGAGACGAGACCAAAAGATACAACTCTCATAAAATAACCAAAAATAAAAACTATCTTGAAATACAGAATTTGGAACATCGCGCTTAAACATTAATTCGATATCGCCCAGCCCTAGATGTGCTATATGCTTCACTCATTGAATTAGAATTGTATTTGTGGTTTAAATGACTTGTAAGGATATAACCTGTGTTCCATCTCAATCATAAATATGCATGCAACATTCTGGCTGATTATGGCCTTGCTAGCGAATTTCAATTAATGTGAAGCTCAAATGGCTTGTGGGACAAATGACATGGGGTGTCTGCTACTGACTCCTGTGGTGCAAGGAGTTAAGTGGACACTTCACCTGACCCCCTTTATGAAGTACATAGGGTGTTGAGGATTGAGTCACTTCACCAGCCAAGGATCCTGTAGACCCCAGCTTTTGTACATCTTCATTTAACAAGGCTGTTGAATATAATAGTCAGGACTTTGTTGCTTGCCAGTCATCAGTTCACATTGCAATCTATCTACAATGGCAGTTCTGGAAACTTTTTGTAGTTGACAAGCAATTATAGATCTTGGCCAAGTAGCTTTCAGTGTAGAAGACTTGTAGCCTAAACCATTATTTTATCAAGGTTACTTTTCTTATCCTTGGCTATCATTTGAAATTGAGACTACATTTGTAACTGGAAGCTTTTAACAACCACTTTGGTAATGGCATTGAATAACGAGTACAGTAGTTCTGCCGCAGTGCTGTCACATTCTACATTTCTGACCATCGAGATTTCATTTTACATGGTTCCTGACAAGTAATAGACATCAGAGGAGCATTGTAATGCTTCAGCACATGTGTATCAAATGTGGCGTGGCCTAAGATCTGCTACAAATTCTGCTGGCTGTTATTATTGATGCTTTTCGCTATTGAAAACCATTCATTGGTACTCTTTGCGAAGTTAAGACTATATTATAGCTGTAATGAGGATTATTTTTGCCCCCCCCCCCCCTCCCTCACGGTTGCTTTGAGAACCGCCTCATGAGCGCCTTAAACAATGCCTCAGAATGATCTGTTATTGAAGTGACCTGATTTTCACAAGTTATACCCAAGGAACATTGTAAGCTGCTGTACATCAACAGGTTTCATTCAAGTGTTGTATATTTGACATGGAGACATTTGTATTGTGTTAACTTTGGATCTACATTTTATACTACAGGTATCAGTGAATGAAATAAAACTTGGACCTCAGCTAATGGAGCTCATATATAAGCACTCAATGGAAGAACGCTCGACTTGTCGAGTGCCGCAGCTATTCAAACCATTTCGACCTATCAGTACTTTTTTCTTTTTTTTTTTACATTAATTTTTTTTAAATCCAAAAACTAAATCCAACTGAATACTCTTAAGATAATCTGGTTTTGTAGCAATCTAAATTTACACATTAGCCATCAGAGCCTTCACTCATCAGAACCTACCTGTATATAGTGGGCATTCTGCCTAGTTTTGTCCATTTTGATCTTAAAACATCCCAGACCTAACACTTTCCCATGTGAGTGGGAAGACATTTCCACGATAGTCGCACACCATGGCAGGAGTGCATACTGATGGGGATGTAGGGGAGCTTTGAGCTCTGTTGGGACAAAGAAAACCCATCATATCTACAATTTTTCCTCTGCAGAGGTGGTGACCGTGGTGGCTACAAAAATTTCGGTGGTAAGTGACGAGCATCAGAACTGTCTCGGTTGGGGAGGAAAAAGGTTGATTAGGAAAAGAGAAAAAAGGGACTAGGAAAGAAAGCAGAACAAACTGAATGCCACCATTTTGTTGTCAAAACCTCAGACCTCCACCTATTGTTCTTAGGGAGGGGGATTTCTCATAAATGCTCTTTAGGGTTAAGCACAAGAAAGCCTGAAGTTTATACATAATGGTATTGTTGCATGAGGACAAGGTTGAATGTAAATGACAAAGGATGAGAAGTGTGCTGTGGCGAAGAATGAAACTGGAGAGAGCTTCTTTTTTTATTTTTTTTATCTTCTAAACTCAAATCATTTCTGCCCATGTTGCAAGGTGTTGAGTGATTATATGAATGACGCAACTGTCTCAACACTGCAGCAGAAAGCTGTAAACGGCCTTATTCTAAATGTTAACGTAGCCTCGTGTGTACACTATTGGTAGAGTTGATGAATTCTTGTATGGATGTTGAAAGAAGTTGTGTAGTGTACAAAGTGCATGTTCTCATGGCTTTCCCCACCTTTCCTCTTTGTTGTATTTCAGGTCCTCGAGACTACGGCTCAAGGGATGAACCAAGTGAGTTGCACATGCTTGTTGCTACCCTGAAATTCAATCTAGGGTTTGACTATTCCTGCAATCATGCCAGCCTAACACTGACCTCTAGTCTCTCGCAAGCAAATGCCACAGAACAACAGGCTGTTTGAAGTGATGCGTCTGCTGACTAGTACCTCGGTGTTTGTCCCCAGCTGGAGGTAGCGGTGGTAGCCAAGGTAGCGGCAGTGGTGGGGAGCAGGACAACTCTGACAACAACACCATCTTTGTCCAGGGACTGGGAGAAGATGTCACAAGTGATGAAGTGGGCAACTACTTCAAACAGATTGGGATTATTAAGGTAAGGATTGGCAATGCCTTAGCCCCTACCCCATAGGGCCTAGATATTTCATGTAAGTGGCTAGGATTTAGGGATTGTTTCTGGATGGGGAATGCGTCTCCCTGTACACTTGCATGGCTACTAGTGACGGGGAGCGGCATATCAGACCTGCCAACCTGCACACATTTTCCATACCGTGCACACCATTTGAGGTCAAAGTACGCTGGTACAAAAATTGACCCTAAAATAGGCTTCTATTGGCACATTGTGGTTTTTGACTCGGCCTTCTGAAGTTGGCGCTGAGCCAATCGGAGGACTTGGCCGAGGAGAAATGGCTAGCGCTCCGGCTCGTACTAGCGTACAATTTTCCTCCCGCGAGCTGGCTGGCAGCACTCCACTTTGTCTGTTGATAACACTGTGTGAAGGGGAAAGGTTTACAAATGCATTTTCTGAAATTTAGTCAAGCACAACCAAATTTGGAGTTGGCTCATTAATGAAGGTGTCATTACGACGGCGGTAGTTAGCTACAGCGTTTAGTCAACTGAGCAAAAGCACATTCTTGCCCGCACATTTTTTGATCTCCACAAAGGTAGTCGGCGCGTTGCTGCGTGGGTGGAAACAGACATGGCAGAGAGCTGTTCCGCTAATACCATCCTTCACAGAAATGTTAATCGGTTATTAATTTGTCCTCATGATATACAGTGGGGAGAACAAGTATTTGATACACTGCCGATTTTGCAGGTTTTCCTACTTACAAAGCATGTCTAATTTTTATCATAGGTACACTTCAACTGTGAGAGACGGAATCTAAAACAAAAATCCAGAAAATCACATTGTATGAATTTTAAGTAATTCATTTGCATTTTATTGCATGACATAAGTATTTGATACATCAGAAAAGCAGAACTTAATATTTGGTACAGAAACCTTTGTTTGCAATTACAGAGATCATACGTTTCCTGTAGTTCTTGACCAGGTTTGCACACACTGCAGCAGGGATTTTCACACACAATGTGTTGGCACCTAAGTGTCGTGATAACTTATCATGAGTTCCCTGGCAATTCCCAGTCTTAATGGCAACCCAGATTTATGTGTCCTAGTGTTAATCTTTGTGTCCTGTCTTGATAGTTGAACAAGAAGACTGGCCTGCCCATGATCAACCTGTACTCTGACAAGGCTACTGGGAGACTGAAAGGAGAGGCCACGGTCTCATTTGATGATCCACCTTCCGCCAAAGCAGCCATTGAGTGGTTTGACGGTAAGGGTGTACTCTTTATTCCCATGCGCTTATGCTGTGTTCAGTTCTTCTGTTACATTCTCATCCATGTCTAATTTTCTTATAGGCAAAGAATTCCAAGGGAAACCCCTCAAAGTGTCTTTTGCCACCCGAAGAGCTGAGTTCACGCAGAGGGGTGGTGGTGCAGGAGGAGGAAGAGGTGGCGGAGGAGGTATGTTTCATTCACATTTTGGTGACAAACCATTCAAATGTTGCTGTAACTATACCCGCGGGTGAGTTTCCTAAAAACACAAGGTTATCTTTGTGCTAAAGATAAGCTTTAAATCCTTTGGTAGGCAATAAGGTATAACAATTCAGATACGAATCGGAGTCTGATTCAAATATTTAAGATATGAGTGCATCATTCTGAGAACCCAAATGTAGCATGCATCGGGCAGTACAACTCTGCACACCGCATGCTGACCAACTGGTCGGTAGGACTATTCCTTATTTTAACTACCACCGAATAAGGCACTTTGAAGAATGGAAAGGCAAAGTGTCATGTGCTCTGCACAGGTAGAGAGCCCCGTCTGTGCAGATGCTTGGTGTGAACCAATGTAATTGTCATCATGCTCTGTTGAAAATGCTGTTTTACCAGAATGAAAGTATGCTACTAATTTGGTTACCTGCTGATCTGGGCTTACATCATTTAGATTTTGATTCTTCAGGTTCACCATCAGCAATAGTTTTAGTAGTTTTGCTTTAAACACTGTATTTAGTCCTTTTTTTTTAGATTCGGGGTAAAGTTGATTTCATAACAAGGACAGCAATCTCTTTTGAGAGCTGCGCTACATTACATGGTCAACGTGGCTGGGAGGAGAAGAGAACTTAACTCTGAAAGTTTTTATTTTATTTTATCTTTTCAATATTTATATTTTTGCAACATGTTAGCGCATTTATTCGCATCGAACGAAATCTCATGGGTTCGTTACTCTAGTCCAACAGAATCGCACCTCCATCGTTTCAAATGAATACCTACCGTGGCCCATGTATCTAGATCGAATTGTCTTGAAAGGGAAAGATGCATGCCCCTAATAGGTAATGGAATAAATTCTTGACGCTAAATACTAGGTGGACATTTTCCTTGATGAAAAATGTATTTTCTTCAGCTCTTCGAAAGTATTTTTGTGGATAGGATTGCCTGATCATGTCAACGATGATTTGGTGTCTCTGGCGTGAACCAGGTTTGGGTGATATACTTCTAAATGCTGACTGAGTTTCAATCATTTTAAATATCTATATACACTGAGTATACAGAACATTAAGAACACCTGGTATTTCACTGACTGACTGACCAGGTGAAAGCTATGATTCCTTATTGATGTCACTTGTTAAACCTATTGCAACTCTAGGGGCAGTATTTTCATTTTTGGAGAAAAAAAACATTCCCGTTTTTAAACGGGATATTTTGTCAGGACAAGATGCTAGAATATGCATATAATTGACAGCTTTGGATAGAAAACACTATCGTTTCCAAAACTGTACAGATATTGTCTGTGAGTATAACAGAGCTAATGTTGCAGGTGAAAGCCTGAGAAAAATCCAATCTGGAAGTGCCCCATTATTTTGAAAGCTCTGCGTTCCAATAAGTCCCTATTGAGCTGTGAATGTGCCATCAACCAGCTTACGTTTTCTACGTATTCCCCAAGGTGTCTACAGCATTGTGACGTAGTTTTACGTATTTATGTTGAAGAATAGCTGTAGGCGGCTACATTGCGTAAGTGGTCACCTGCTGACTCCCAGGGTGACTCCGTGTAAAATACAGAGGTGGCCATTACTCCAATCGGTCCTACTGAAAAACGAATTGTCCCGACGGATATATTATCGAATAGATATTAGAAAAACACCTTGAGGATTGATTATAAACAACGTTTGCCATGTTTGCCGATATTCTGGCGCTAATTTGGAATATTTGTTGCCGTTTTCGTGACTGCAATTTCCAGGCGATTTCTCAGCCAAATGTGAAGAACAAACGGAGCTATTTCCCCTACAAAAATAATATTTTAGGAAAAAAGAAACATTGGCTATCTAACTGGGAGTCTTGTGAGTGAAAACATCCGAAGCTCATCAAAGGTAAACAATTTAATTTGATTGCTTTTCTGATTTCCGAGACCAAGTTACCTGCTGCTAGCTGGACAAAATGCTATGCTAGGCTATCAATAAACTTACACAAATGCTTATCTAGCTTTGGCTGTAAAGCATATTTTGAAAATCTGAGATGACCGGGTGATTAACAAAAGGCTAAGCTGTGTCTCAATATATTTAATTTGTGACTTTCATGAATGGGAATATTTTCTAGGGATATATATGTCCGTTGTGTTATGCTAATTAGTTTCAGGTGGCGATTACGCTCCCGCATGCGGGTTTGGGAGTCACAAGAAGTTTTAAATCCATTTCAGTCAATGTAGATGAAGGGGAGGAGACTGGTTAACAAATGATTTTTAAGCCTTGAGACATGGATTATGTATGTGTGCCATTCAGAAGGTGACTGGGCAAGACAAAATATTGAAGTGCTTTTGAACAGGGTATGGTAGTCGGTGCCAGGCGCACTGGTTTGTGCTCAACAGTTTCCCATGTGTATCAAGAATGGTCCACCACCCAAAGGACATGCTGCCAACTTGACCCAACTGTGGAAAGCATTGGAGTCCAGATGGGCCAGCATCCCTGTGGAAGGCTTTCGACACCTTGTAGAATCCATTCCCCGATGGGTAGGGGTGTATGAAACTCAATCAGGTGGGTGTTCCTAAAGTTTGCTATACTCAGTGTGTGTGTGTGTATGTATGTATATATATATATATATATATATATCTATCACATCACATCACATAGTGAGCTCCAGAAGTATTGGGTGGTGGGGGGAGTGTGTGCAACTTAATATTATGGGGACCAAAAGTATTGGGATAAATTCGCTTGTGTATTAATAACCCCATAGAGTTGATGTCTGTGCCCTCTCAGAAATCTAATTGATGTGTGCCATGTATATTGTCTATCCCCACCAGACATGTTCATGACATTAAAATGCCAAACCTGTGAACCAACGATATTGATTTGGGGACGGGTCGAAACATTCATGGATATTTAGGTAGCTTGCTATTGATAGCTAATTTGTCCTGGAAAATAAACATTGGGTTATTTTAGCTGAGATGTATATGGTCCTTTTTTGGGGGGGGGGGGGGGGGGGGGAACTGGCTCTTTGTAGAATTTTGGCCCATGTTGAGTCATACAGAATTGTGTGTTCTCTACTGTAACAATTAATAAAAAGGGGGAACTTAAGTTTATCTCCTTGTTCATTCTTCTAATGTGGATTTTATATGGCAGTTGGCAACCGACTTTGATGTGCATTACCACCACCAAATGAATCAGGGTCACCCGCCACTCCATCTCTCAATCACCCTAAAAACCAATGACTTGCACTGCGTCAAGCATCTAAAATAGTACAAAGTTGTGTTTTTAGCACCTGGCTACGCAGACACTCGTGTGAGCAGTTTGAATGAAATTATTGACTAACAGGTATGTGTGCGTTTATTTTGCAACGCAATGCTGGGCGGTGTGGTCAGCATGTAAAGCCAATTTATTAGCCTTTGCATCTGCGGTGGAAGGTGGCGGCGCTACAGGGGTGTTTGTCAGACCATGAGACAATCCGAAAATCCGTCTTCTTACCAAAACGTCTGTAGCGTCTCAAGAACCCGTTTTTCTCTAGGATGACCACAAGACACCTCTGATGGTAGCCCGGTACCAGTGAAAATAACTATGGAAGTACAGTGCCTTCAGAAAGTATTCACATCCCTTGGCTTTTCCCACATTTTGTTGTTACAGCCTGAATTTGAAGTGGATTAACTTGAGATTTTCTTTGTCACTGGCCTACACACAATACCCCATAATGTCAGTGGATTTGTTTTTCGTTATTTATCCTTTTCTTATATATCCTTTTCTTATGGATACCTTAAATAAATTCAGGAGTACAAATGTGTTTAACAAGTCATAACTTGCATGGACTCGCTCTGTGTGCAATAATAGTGTTTAACATGATTTTTGAATGACTACCTCTGTACCACACACATACAAGAATCTGTAAGGTCCCTGAGTCGAGCAGTGAATTTCAAACACGGATTCAACCAGAAATCCCAGGGAGGTTTTCCAATGCCTTGCAAAGAAGGGAACCTATTGGTAGATGGGTAAAAAAAAAAAAAAAAAGCAGACATTGAATGTCCCTTTTGAGCATAGTGAAGTTATTAATTACACTTCGGAGGGCATCAGTACACCCAGTCACTACAAAGATACAGGCGTCGTTTCTAACTCTGTTGCCGGAGAGGAAGGAAATCGCTCAGGGATTTCACCATGAGGCCAGTGGTGACTTTAAAACAGTTAATGAGTTTAATGGCTGTGTTTGGAGAAAACGGAGGTTAGATCCACAATACTAACATAAATTACAAAGGGAAAAGAAGGAAGCCTGTACATAATACAAAATATTCCAAAACGTACATTCTGTTCGCAACAAGGCACTGAAAGTAATACTGCAAAAAAATGTGACAAAGCAATTACATTTTTTTCCTGAATACAAACTTTGTTTGTTGTGAATGCATCGCATTACAGAGTACCGCTGTCCATATTTTTAAGCATAGTGGTGGTGGCTGCATCATGTTATGGGTATGCTTGTAATCATGAAGGACTGGAGTTTTTTTTTTTTTTTAGGATAGAAATGGATTGGAGCTAAGCACAGGCAAAATCCTGCAAAGCCTGTTTGTATGACTTCCACCAGACACTGGGAGATGAATTCACCTTTCAGCTGGACAATAACCTAAAACACAAGGCCACATCTTGTTACTTACCAAGAAAATGGTGAGTGTTCCTGAGTGGCTGAGTTAGAATTTCCAAGTAGATTTAAGTAAAAAACTATGACAAGACCTGAAAATAGTTGTCTACCATTGCTCAAAAACCAATTTGACACAGCTTGAAGAATTATGGGAAAAGAATCATGGAAAATGTTGCACAGTCCAAGTGTGGAAGGCTCTTGAAGACTTAACCAGAAACTCAAAGCTGTAATCACTGCCAGAGGTGCTTCTACAAAATATTGACACAGGGTTGTGAGTACTTAATTTAAATGATCTGTAAATTTTGCAAACATGTTTTCACTTCGTTACTTGCTCCGAATAGTGTAGTGTAGACCTTCCAGTGAAACGCTTACTTACAAACCCTTAATTCTTCTTGAATTGTTCTGTTGGTTAAGGAAATATTTACCAAATTAAACTGAAGTAACACAATGGAATAACGAGGCTTGAAGAAGGCACAGGGGTACCGGTACCAAGCCAGTGTGCGTGAGGTAATTGAGTTGAGGTAATTTGTAGGTAGGGGTGAAGTGACTGCATAGATAAGAAACAGCGAGTAGCAGCAGTGTACAAAACAAATGGGGGGGTGTAAATAGTCCAGTGGCCATTTTGATTTAATTGTTCAGCAGTCTTATGGCTTGGGTGTAGAAGCTGTTAAGGAGCCCTTTGGTCCTAGACTTGGCGTTCCAGTACCGCTTGCCGTGCAGTAGCATAGAGAACAGTCTATGACTTTGGTGAATGGAGTCTCTGACAATTTTTCGGGCTTTCCTCTGACACCATCTATTATATAGGTCCTGGAGGACAGGAAGCTTGGCCCCAGTAATGTACTGGGCTGTACGGTCAGATGCCGAGCAGATGCCATACCAGGCGGTGATGCAACCGGTCAGGATGCTCTCAATGGTGCAGCTGTAGAACTTTTTGAGGATCTTCAGTCTCCCGAGGGGGAAAAGGGATTGTTGTGCCCTCTTTATGACTGTCTTGGTGTGTTTGAACCATGATAGTTTGTTGGTGATGTGGACACCAAGGAACTTGACACACACGACCCACTCCAGCCCCATCAATGTTAATGGGGGCCTGCCCGCCTTTTGCTGTAGTCCACGATCAGCTCCTTTGTCTTGCTCACATCGAGGGAGATTGCACGCCCCCTCAATGTGAAGTTTTGTGGAAAACTGCACATTTTAGAGGCATTTTGTTGGTCCCAGCACAAGGTGCATCTGTGTAATCAGCTTCTTGATATCCCACACCTGATTGACTCGCTGGGCATCTTGTTACAGTATGTCATGCATTCTCTGAATTTGGTCCACATGGAATTATTCTTCGGAGGAGTGGCTTCTGTGTAGGAACTTTTGTATGTTCTTTGAGCTAGGTAACTAATAATCTTAAATTAGCTAGCTAACCAGCTTGTGTATTTTGTGAAATGTGATAAGTAGGCCTATAGTATTCTTTAATTAGCATTATAGAGGTAATTGATTTTTTTTTCTATTTTTTGTCTAGCTAATTCAGATTATCTTGCCTTCTAAATCAAGCTTTTAACGTCATTAAAGTAGCATATGCTTCAGAAGGGCGAGGGGAGGGTAGCCTGCACACGCTCTGGAAAATATTTTAAGCTTGCAAGTAGACGCCCATTTGTTTCTGAGTGACAGAGGGCTTTCCAGAAGGCGTTTTGTTGTGGGAATAGGAAAACAATGCCTGGAGCGTAAAATAACGTTTCTGTTCCAGAACAGTATGGATCACTTTCGTTCAAGGTTCTGTTTTGATCCTTCATCTTTAATTTTTCGGTTCTGTTGCCAGAACCAGTTCCAGGCCCTGTTTTATTATACATATGAAGATATTGGTCTATAGATCCTGTACACAAAGTTTTGGAGAAATCTGTTTAGTGGTGTCAAAAGATGACACGTACTCTATTTTCAAAATGGCGGCTGATCCATCACAGTGACATCATGGGGTCCAAGAGGCAAGTTTGTTCTTTGGGTAGAGTAACCTTTGTTCCAAATTCCAAGACGGTAGGTTGAATGAGGAGGCGGCGCTAACCTCTTTGAAGTCGAAGGTGGTTTATAGCACCACTATTTGGCAGTTGCACCACGTGTAACCAGATGTATTTGTGCATAATTTTACACCATCCCACAAAGTTTGATATTTGTATGCCTTACCACTTCAGAGCTATAGCGCTCCAAACGTTAAAAAAATAATAAAAAAAAATCTCCTAACAATTATAATAGGGTTCCAACCCCTTCATTACACTATTGTTCAAAATTCAATCACCCTATTCACCCTCATTTGCCTATGCTCCCCCATGGGCTCATCTGCGACTATCCATAGTTTTAAGCTGACGTTAGCTAGCTACTTTTTGTCACTCAACACCGACAAACAGCTATAACTTTTGATTGGTAATAAATATTTCTGTTCAGATTTTTGATTTGTATGGCAGAGAAGTAGACCAAGATGTCATACCTTCTAAGTTTAAGTCGAAAGTCCTGCAGGACTTTTCAATTACACTTGCTTGGCAGAAATATGAGTTTTCTAAATCCGCTGTTTTTTTTTTTGTTTTTTTTTAGATAGTAGCATATATTTTCTGATATCAGATTTGAATAGCGAAGAAGTAGAGCGTTAAGTCTTATTCTAACTTGGGAAAGTGTTCAATTTGGTTTATTAAAAAAGTTTGAGGAAATGTTATTGATGCTGTTAAAAAAACAACTTGTTTGATCGGTAGATTATGTTTGTTCAGATTTTAATAGCAGAGCAGAAAAATATTTTATACAAACTTCTCTAAGTTGGCAAAGTGTCAAACTAGCTGATTTGTGTCAAGTTGCATTATTGCATTTACAGTGAATGGAATGTTGGCTGTCCTGTCACAATGGGACCTTTTTTAGAATGCTTAAAAAGTTAAGATAGACAAACAGTTAAAAAAGTATAGAAGATATCAGTTTGACAAGCAAGTCAATCCAGACCAGTCCACACATTTTAAAGTTAACGGCGTTCCTAGCTTAAATAGTGTAAGAGGAGTGCTAAAGAATAACTAAAATAAGAAACGTGTAATATTTTAAAGTGGGGACTCCTGCTTTGCAAGCCAAACTAATAAATAGAAATCAGAAATAAGTGGTATAATATTTAGTGTTTCTGCTTTTGCAAGCCAGACTAATTCTTTGTTTCTGGGAAATTACTCCTAAAGAATGAACTGAGCTTTCTTTGAACCACGTTGTTGAAGCAAGTGGTATTTGATGTCGCTATTTAGGTTTTGGAGGCCGTGGTCGTGGACGTGGGTTTGGAGGAGGAGGAGGAGGAGGAGGAGGTGGTGGTGGTGGTGGACCCAACTTTGACATTAAGGGAGGGGACTGGCCATGTCCTAACAGGTATTTATTGCAATATTTTGTTTGAAGCAAGACAGGCGCAATTAAAACTATTTTCATTAGTCATCCATTGTATGTGCCACTAAATTATGTTATCATATGAATTGGCTATATCTTTGATGGTTGACAATTGTTCCCCTCTCCTTTTCAGTTCTTGTGGCAACATGAACTTTGCGCGACGATACGAATGCAACAAGTGTGGCACACCGAAACCAGGGGACAGCGGAGGAGGTATGTAATGATGGCTATGAGCCTGTGGTAGAGAGAACTGGGTTTCAAGTAGACTATAGGGGGAAGTTGAGTCGTTTAATCACTAATACTATAAACGACTTCTTCTCTGTTGGAGAACTTGCTCTAACAGCTGGCTTATGTTTGTAGATCGTGGTGGCGGCAGAGGAGGGTATGGTGGTGACAGGGGCGGCGGCTACAGAGGCCGTGGGGGATTCCGTGGAGGTGACCGCGGTGGTTATGGCGGAGGTGGATATGGTGGTGACAGGGGCTACAAGATGGGAGGAAGGTAAATCGATTACTGTCATTTCCCTCCCATGCAGTTCAATATTTGACCAGAAGAGGGTATACCTGAGATGTGAACTGTAGAATATTGAATTAGAATCACTTTTTTGTCCTTTTTTTTTGCTCTCGTAGTAATGCGTGATTTTTATATTAAGCTAGCTGAACACCAGTCGGCATTCTAACTGAATGCCAATGCCTTCATGGTATAATTTACTATGGGTCTATTGTTTTCTTCCCTCAGAGGTGACCATAGAGAAGACAGAAGAGATCGGCCATACTAAGGATTCACATGGACACCATTCCAGCCCAGGGGTTAGGGGAAGGGGGGGGGGTTGATATACACTTTGATTTGCATTCCTTTCATTACCAATGCATCACATGTACTGCTTCTGATCTGTCTTGTCGGGAGGTCAGGGTAAAGATGTGCAACTACTGTGAAAGGACTTTTTGGGCTGATAAGCAGGGTTGTTGAAGTGGGCAGGGTCAAATGTCATGTTTTTTTGTTTATTTTCATTTCCCCGATTCTAAGTCCATGCATTGTGAGGTAGACTTCTAAGACTTCGTATCATTGTTTTGTAAAATTGAAATGAACTGTTTTACTTGGGTTTCTCTTTTTTCCAAATGATATTAAACTGTTCTGATCTTAGTGTCTTCCTGTATGTTTTACTTCAAAGTTCTAGTGGGAATCTACATACATATTGAATGTGTGGGTATTAATTGTCAAATGCTAGCAACGTAATTAAGCATGTCAGCTTTTTTTCAATGTCTGCAGGTCAATTTTGGGTCTACTGGGTGGTGCAGCGGTCTAAGGTACTGCATCTCAGTGCTAGAGGTGTCACTACAGACCCTGGTTTGATCCTGGGCTGTATCACAACCGGCAGTGATCGGGATTCCATTAGGGCGGCGCACAATTGGCCCAGCTTTGTCCGGGTTGGGGGGCGTTTGGCGGGGTAGGCAGTCATTGTAAAATAAGAATTTGTTCTTAACTGACTTGCTTAGTTAAATAACAAATATATATAAATTAATTTGAACAATATTTATGTAGCCGTGCCAAGAGAAGGGATGTTTTGACATGCTCTCACTACAGTATTTTGCGTTCAGCTCTCAACCAGCCCATGAGCTGTGGGCGGTACTGTCCCTCCCCTATGTGAGGAAAATGACATAGCACAGGGATCACACATTGATATATCCTGGGTTGTTGCACATTAGACGAGCAGTACTTGGAAATATCTGAATTGGATTTAAATGTATGTTTGTCTGCGTTAATCTAATGGTATTGCAAGTGTTATACAATGAGTTTGCGAGACTCTCCGGACCAGAATAAATTGTGGCATATCGGTCCAAGTATTATAACTGCGCTAATACTTATAAAGTCAACTGTTTGCACACCGGTGTCAACGGACTGGCGGGTCGAGACACCCGAGGCTGAGGTACGTGTGTTATCTGTAGCTTATTAGAAGTTTTTTCTCAAATGTTTACTGCTTGCAACTTTAGAACTATACTTTTGACGAGATATTCAAAAACACTTAAGATTGCGTTTACACAGGTAGCTAAATCTGATATTTGTTCACAATCAGATATTTTTCAGGGCTAGTCTGATTGGTCAAAATACCTATTAGTGGGGGGGGGGGGGGGGGGGGGGATACAGAATGGCTGCGTTTAGAATACAAAGTGTAGAGTTGAATGAACATAGTCATTTGACTCACCAAAATTGAGCCAGGTAGCATACGCCCACAGCAACTGTCAGTTTAGAGTGGTTGGCAGGCTACCCCCGATTGAGCTCTGATAATGGGAAACCGAAGAGAGAATGGATGTCGGTGTATATTCCATTAGAATCTAATGCATGAGCGCAAGACAAACGTGTTTTCAATATCTTGTGCTCAGGGATGGTTTTGGTCAATCTAGCTCTAGCAGGCATTTTACCTTCCAGCAAGATTCCACAGCTACATTCTGGCAGGTATAAATACCAAAACGAAAATGTGTTATCCTATACCACTGGTTATACTGACTGCACACAACACCTTCATTACAGTTTCAGTTTTCAAACCTAAATTATAGTCTGACAAATGTTTAACTCAATTTGTTATGCTGTTTCAGTATTTCAATATACACTGAACGAAAATGCAACAATTTCAAAGATATTAAAGGAAATCAGTCAATTGAAGTAAATTCATTAGGCCCTCTGGATTTCACATGACTGGGAATACAGATATGCATATGTTGGTCACAGATGTTGATTGTGGCCTGTGGAATGCTGTCCCACTCTTCAATGGCTGTGTGAAGTTGCTGAATATTGGTGGGAACTGGAACATGCTGTCGTACACGTCGATCCAGAGCATCCCAAACAGGCTCAATGGGTGATGTCTGGTGAGTATGCAGGCCATGGAAGAACTGAGACATTTTCAACTTCCAGGAATTGTGTACAGATACTTGCAACATGGGGAAATGCATTATCATGCTGAAACATGAGGTGGTGGCCGTGGATGAATGGCACGACAACGGGCCTCAGGATCTCGTCACGGTAACTCTGTGCATTCAAATTGCCATTGATAAAACGCCATCGTTGTCCGTAGTTTGTCTGCCCATACCATAACCCCACCACCACCATGGGGCACGGTTCAGAAGGTTAACATCAGCAAACCACTTGGCAACACAACGCCATACACGTGGTCTGCGGTTGTGATGCCGGTTGAAAGTACTGCCAAACCGTGATTCATCCGTGATGAGCACACTTCTTCAGCGTGCCAGTGGCCATTAAATGTGAGCATTGCCCACTGAAGTTGTTTACGACACCGAACTGCAGTCAGGTCAAGACCCTGTTGAGGACAACGAGTACGCAGATGAGCTTCCCTGAGACTGTCTCAGAGCATTCCGCAGGTGAAGAAACCAGATGTGGAGGTCCTGGGTTTACACGTGGTCTGCGGTTGTGAAGGCGGTTTGGACGTACTACCAAATTCTCTAAAACGATGTCGGAAGAGAAGTTAACATTACATTCTCTGGCAACAGCTCTGGTGGATATTCATGCAGTCAGCATGCAAATTGCATGCTCCCTCAAAACTTGAGACTTCTGTGACATTTCAGAGTGGTTTGACAATGGAACTTCTCTCTCTACGTTCCCTGTGTGTAAGGGGTCGGACACACACAGGATTGTCCTCCGTTTGCAAGCCGAGACTATTTAGCATCTCTGAACTGAGTTGTCATCTGTTGATTTTTTTTTTACATTTCCTCCCCATAACATCTCTAATCATACCTCTTCCTGTCGGTGCCTGTTGTTAACATCAAGCCCAGTGGTTAGATCCTGATAACTGATGGTCTCTACTCTCTTTCTGTAAGACGGGTGGTCTGGAGTCTATCACTCCTCTCCTCAGTCAGAGGTGATGAGGGGGAAAGTTAGCATGCTGCTACCTGACAGTGACTATAACATGTATTTTTAAAGACATGTAGAGAGGACCTAAGGAAATAGTTGAAGGTTACAAGGCTGAGGCAAATGAATGTTGGATTTAATAATGTTTATATACCAAGTAAGTGTGGGAGTCTCATGAAAAATAATGATGTAACATTTATTGCAGGGCTTCCTGGAGAAATATGGATACCTGCACCAGGACAATCACATACACAATGCTGCAGAGGTCAAAACAGCAGTCCGGTACGGTACTACTGTCTCTCAAATAACTCCATCACTTTTGAATTGTCTCCATCTCCTTCATGCAATTATGTTCTGTGTCGGTTTCTCTTTCTTTGTCCCCTTACATTCTCCACTGGCTAAGACTTGGCCATTCTGTCTCTCACACTATATTTCACAGCCTCACCCTCTGTTCTCAATTCTACCAGTGGGGCATAGAGTAGTCTTCCTAATCAGAGAGCCTGTTGCCAAATGGAGCAGAATATTTATGTTGGCCCGAAGACTCAAGTCATAATCTAATTACTTATATTGGATTATGCACTCAACGTCCTACATTGAAAAATGAACTTATCAACATCTCTGTTGGCTGATTAGAGTCAGTACAAGGCTATTAACCTGGTAGCTGAGTCAGGCTGTATGGTGTTAGGGGAGGGTGTAGGTCTGTGGGCCAACCCATGGTGGGGTAATGTCAAAAGGCAGGCAGTAAAATATTCCCTCACTACCACCAAACTGGGAAACCTCCTCTGTTGAAACCTCTCCAAACCACTCTGGAATGTAGAGTTCAAATCTCACTAAGAATGCTATACTGTTGATATACAGTGCTTTCAGAAAGTATTCATATCCCTTGACTTATTCCACATTTTGTTGTGTTACATTCGGAATTCAAAGTGGATTAAATAGATTTTTTCCTCAGCCCTCAAGACGTGGCCAAAAGTTTTGAGAATGACACAAATATTAATTTCCACAACATTTGCTGCTTCAGTGTCTTTAGATATTTTTTATCAGATGTTACTATGGAATACTGAAGTGTAATTCCAAGCATTTCATAAGTGTCAAAGGTTCAATATTTGCAGTGTTGACTCTTCTTTTTCATCACCTGTGCAATCTGCCCTGGCATGCTGTCAATTAACTTCTGGGCCACATCCTGACTGATGGCAGCCCTTTCTTGCATAATCAATGCTTGGAGTTTTGAATTTGTGGGTTTTTGTTTGTCCATCCACCTCTTGAGGATTGACCACAAGTTTTCAATGGGATTAAGGTCTGGGAAGTTTCCTAGCCATGGACCCAAAATATTGATGTTTTGCTCCCCGAGCCACTTAGTTATCACTTTTGCCTTGTGGCAAGGTGCTCCATCATGCTGGAAAAGGAATTGTTCATCACCAAACTGTTCCTGGATGGTTGGGAGAAGTTGCTCTCGGAGGATGTGTTGGTACCACTCTTTATTCATGGCTGTGTTCTTAGGCAAAATTGACTGAGAAGCAACCCCACACATGAATGGTCTCAGGATGCTTTACTGTTGGCATGACACAGGACTGATGGTAGCGCTCAACTTGTCTTCTCCGGACAAGCTTTTTTCCTGATACCCCAAACAATCAGAAAGGGGATTCATCAGAGAAAATGACTTTACCCCAGTCCTCAGCAGTCCAATCCCTGTACCTTTTGCAGAATATCAGGCTGTCACTGATGTTTTTCCTGGAGAGAAGTGGCTTCTTTGCTGCCCTTCTTGACACCAGGCCATCCTCCAAAGGTCTTTGCCTCACTGTGCGTGCAGATGCACTCACACCTGCCTGCTGCCATTCCTGTGCAAGCTCTGTACTGGTGGTGCCCCGATCCCGCAGCTGAATCAACTTTAGGAGACAGTCCTGGCGCTTGCTGGACTTTCTTGGGCGCCCTGAAGCCTTCTTCACAACAATTTAACCGCTCTGCTTGAAGTTTTTGATGATCCGATAAATGGTTGATTTAGGTGCAATCTTACTGGCAGCAATATCCTTGCTTGTGAAGCCCTTTTTGTGCAAAGGTAACCATGGTTGACCGAGGAAGAACAATGATTCCAAGCACCACCCTCCTTTTGAAGTTTCCAGTCTGTTATCCGAACTCAATCAGCATGACAGAGTGATCTCCAGCCTTGTCCTCATCAACACTCACACCTGTGTTAACGAGAGAATCACTGACATGATGTCAGCTGGTCCTTTTGTGGCAGGGCTGAAATGCAGTGGAAATGTTTTTTGGGGATTCAGTTCATTTGCATGGCAAAGAGGGACTTTGCAATTTATTGCAATTCATCTGATCATGCTTTATAACACTCTGGAGTATATGCAAATTGCCATCATACAAACTGAGGCAGCAGACTTTGTGAAAATTAATTCGTTCTCAAAACTTTTGGCCACGACTGTACACACAATACCCCATCCCATACCCATTGGATGCAGTGATCACAATATAGTGGCTGTATAAAGTTCCAAAAGCTGGGCCTAAAATAGTGTATAAGAGATCATACAAAGGATTTTGCTGTGGATCTTATGTGGATTACGTTAAAAATATTTATTGGTCTTATTAATAAGGAGCATCCAGGTGCTGCACTTGATTAATTAAGAAACTGACTGTTAAGAAACGGACTGGTAGGCTCCATGGATTGATAAGGAATTGAAAAACTGTATGGTTGAAAGAGATGGGACAAAAGGAGTGGCTAATAAGTCTGGCTGCTCATCTGACTGGCTGACTTACTACAAATTGAGAAATTATGTCCAAACTCAACAAAAATAATAAACTGTATTATGAAGCCAAGACCAATGATATAAAGAATGATGGAAAAAAAACTTTGGAGTACTTTATATTAAATTATGGGCAGAAAGACAAATTCAACTCCATCTTTCATTGAATCAGACAACTTATTCATCACAAAACCATTTGATGTTGCCAATTATTTTAATGATTACTTCATTTGCAAAGTGGGCAAACTTAGCCAGGAACAACGAACAGTGAGCCATCGTACTCATGCATAACAAAAACTAATTAAGGAAAGAAAGGCATTGTAAGTTTGAATTTTGTTAAGTTAGTGTGGGAGAGGTAGGAAAATGATTGTTATCGATCAATAATGACAAACCTCCTGGCATTGACAACTTAGATGGAAAGCTACTGAGGATGCTAGGTGACTCTATAGCCACTCCAGTCTGTCATATCTTTAATCTGAGCCTAGAGTAAAGTCTTTGTCCTTAGGCCTGGAGGGAAGCCATAATCGTTCCGCGACCCTAGAGTGGTAAAGCGGCCTTTAATGGTTCTAACAGCAAAGCTATAAACTTGCTGCCAGCTCTTAGCAAACTGTTGGAAAACGTTGCGTTTGGCCAAATACAATGCTATTTCTCTGTAAACAAATTAACAACAGACTTTCAGCATGCTTATAGAGAAGGGCGCTCAACATGTACTGCATTGACACAAAAGGCTGATGATTGGTTGAAAGAAATTGATAATAAGAACATGGAGGGAGCTGTACTGTTAGATTTCAGTGCAGCCTATATATTATATTGACCATAACCTGTTATTAAGAAAACTGATGTGTTATGGCTTTTCAACCTATGCCATATTGTAGATTCAGAGCTATCTATCTAATAGAACTCAGAGGGTTTTCTTTAATGGAAGCTTCTCTAATGTCAAATATGTGAAGTGTGGTGTACCACAGGACAGCTCTCTAGACCCTCTCATATTTTCTATTTTTATCAATGATCTGCCACTCGCATTAAACAAAGCATGTGTGTCCATGTATGCTGATGATTCTTCTTATGAAGCCACTCCTTCGTTGCCCGGGCATCAGACCTCAGCTGAATCTGGTAATGAATGGTGTGGCTGTTGAACAAGTTATGGAGACTAAATTACTTGGTGTTACCTTAGATTGTAAACTGTCATGGCTTAAAACATATAGATTCAATGGTTGTAAAAATGAGGAGAGGTCTGTCCACAAAGCAAGTCCGGCAGGCTCTAGTTTTATCTTGTCTTGATTATTGTCCAGTCATATGGTCAAGTGCTGCAAAGAAAGACCTAGTTACGCTGCAGCTGGCCAAGAACAGAGGCACGTCTTGCTCTTCATTGTAATCAGAGGGGTAATATTAATCCCATCCTAGCCATGTCTGAATCCTGGCTTAGGAAGGCCACCAAAAATTCTGAAATTTCCATCCCCAACTACAACATTTTCCACCAAGATAGAACTGCCAAAGGCGGTGGAGTTGCAATCTACTGCAGAGATCGTCTGCGGAGTTCTGTTATGCTATCCAGGTCTGTGCCCAAACAGTTCAAGCTACTACTTTTAAAAACCCACCTTTCCAGAAATAAGTATCTCACTATTGCCACTTGTTATAGACCCCCCCTCAGCCCCCAGCTGTGCCCTGGACACCATATGCTAATTAATTGCACCCCATTTATCTTCAGAGTTTATACTGTTAGGTGACCTAAACTGGGATATGCTTAACACCCTGTTGCTGTCCTACAATCTAAGATATATGCCCTCAATCTCACACTAGTTATCAAGGAACCTACCAGGTACATCCCTAAATCAGTAAACACGGGCTCCCTCATAGATATCATCCTGACCAACCTGCCCTCTAAATACACCTCTGCTGTCTTCAACCAGGATCTCAGCGATCACAGCCTCATTGCCTGCGTCTGTAATGGTTAAACGACCACCCCTCATCACTGTCAAACGCTCCCTAAAACACTTCAGCAAGCAGGCCTTTCTAATCGACCTGGCCCGGGTATCCTGGAAGGATATTGACCTCATTCCGTCAGCTTTCCTCACTATCTTAAATAAGCATGCCCCATTCAAAAAATGTAGAACTAAGAACAGATATAGCCCTTGGTTCACTCCAGACTTGACTGCCCTTGACCAGCACAAAAACATCCTGTGGCATACTGCATTAGCATCGAATAGCCCCCGCGATATGCAACTTTCAGGGAAATTAGGAACCAGTATACACAGGCAGTTAGGTAAGCAAAGGCTAGCTTTTTCAAACAGAAATTTGCATCCTGTAGCACAAACTCCAAAAAGTTCTGGGACACTGTAAAGTGCATGGAGAATAAGAGCACCTCCTCCCAGCTGCCCACTGCACTGAGGCTAGGAAACACTGTCACCACCGATAAATCTATGATAATTGAGAATTTCAATAAGCATTTCTCTACAGCTGGCCATGCTTTCCACCTGGCTACCCCTACCCCGGTCAGCAGCTTTGCACCCCCCACAGCAACTTGCCAAAGCCTCCCCCACTTCTCCTTCGCCCATATCCAGATAGCTGATGTTCTGAAAGAGCTGCAAAATCTGGACCCCTACAAATCAGCAGGTCTAGACAATCTGGACCCTCTGTTTCTAAAATTATCTGCCGCAATTGTTGCAACCCCTATTAACTATTAATAGCCTGTTCAAACTCGCTTTCGTATCGTCTGAGATCCCTAAAGATTGGAAAGCTGCCGCTCCCAGATAATCACATTGTAGGATTTTTAATGAATTTATTTGCAAATTATGGTGGAAAATAATTATTTGGTCAATAACAAAAGTTTATCTCAATACTTTGTTATATACCCTTTGTTGGCTATTACAGACGTTTTCTGTAAGTCTTCACAAGGTTTTCACACACTGTTGCTGGTATTTTGGCCCATTCCTCCATGCAGATCTCCTCTAGAGCAGTGATGTTTTGGGGCTGTTGCTGGGCAACACGGACTTTCAACTCCCTCCAAAGATTTTCTATGGGGTTGAGATCTGGAGACTGGCTAGGCCACTCCAGGACCTTGAAATGCTTCTTACGAAGCCACTCCTTCGTTGCCCGGGCGGTGTGTTTGGGATCATTGTCATGCTGAAAGACCCAGCCACGTTTCATCTTCAATGCCCTTGCTGATGGAAGGAGGTTTACACTCAAAATCTCACGATACATGGCCCCATTCATTCTTTCCTTTACACGGATCAGTCGTCCTGGTCCCTTTGCAAAAAAACAGCCCCAAAGCATGATTTTCACACCCCCATGCTTCACAGTAGGTATGGTGTTCTTTGGATGCAACTCAGCATTCTTTGTCCTCCAAACACGACGAGTTGAGTTTTTACCAAACAGTTATATTTTGGTTTCATCTGACCATATGACATTCTCCCAATCTTCTTCTGGATCATCCAAATGCTGTCTAGCAAACTTCAGACGGGCCTGGACATGTACTGGCTTAAGCAGGGGGACACGTCTGGCAATGCAGGATTTGAGTCCCCGGCGGCGTAGTGTGTTACTGATGGTAGGCTTTGTTACTTTGGTCCCAGCTCTCTGCAGGTCATTCACTAGGTCCCCCCCGTGTGGTTCTGGGATTTTTACTCACCGTTCTTGTGATCATTTTGACCCCACAGGGTGAGATCTTGCGTGGAGCCCCAGATCGAGGGAGATCAGTGGTCTTGTATGTCTTCCATTTCCTAATAATTGCTCCCACAGTTGATTTCTTCAAACCAAGCTGCTTACCTATTGCAGATTCAGTCTTCCCAGCCTGGTGCAGGTCTACAATTTTGTTTCTGGTGTCCTTTGACAGCTCTTTGGTCTTGGCCATAGTGGAGTTTGGAGTGTGACTGTTTGAGGTTGTGGACAGGTGTCTTTTATACTGATAGCAAGTTCAAACAGGTGCCATTAATACAGGTAACGAGTGGAGGACAGAGGAGCCTCTTAAAGAAGAAGTTACAGGTCTGTGAGAGCCAGAAATCTTGCTTGTTTGTAGGTTATTATTTATTTTCTACCATAATTTGCAAATAAATTCATTAAAAATCCTACAATGTGATTTTCTGGATTTTTTTTCTCCAAGTTTGTCTGTCATAGTGGAAGTGTACCTATGATGAAAATGACAGGCCTCTCTCATATTTTTAAGTGGGAGAACTTGCACAATTGGTGGCTGACTAAATACTTTTTTGCCCCACTGTATATCATTGTAATGTACTTTATTTGTAACGTTTTTCACTTCTTTTTTTTCTTTTTTTCTTGGCTTTCAAAATGGCATCAGACCAAACACTACTCACTCAGTTCCAGGTTGGATGGTGTCCTCAGGTCTCTGCTGTTTGTTTGCTAGAGCACCCTCCGTATAGCTTGGAAACAGAAAACATTGGTAGCAGTAATCTATCTGGTTAATTTAATCAAAAAATGTGGTTGTAGGTTTGGAGTTCTGATCTGGAGCGAAGGCCATGCTGTGGAGGGTAGTATTCTGCATATGTTCCTGCCAAAAAAAATCCAAGTTTATCTAACTCCAAATCTATAATTTTGTAAAAAACATGAAAAATGTGAGAGCTCACATGCAGCTGTGTCTCTCTCTCTCTGCCTTACTTGTTTAGATGGGTAAGAACATTCAGGCTGCAACACAACACAACAAAATGTGGAATAAGTGAAGGGGTATGAATACTATCTGAAACCACCAGTTTATTAGATACACCACCCTGTTCACGAAAACGGATCGCTCCTACAGACAGTGAGTCACGTGTCCATAGCTTGCTATATAAAGCAGGCAGACAGGCATCAAGGCATTCGGTTACTGTTCGATTAAACTTTTGAATGAGCAAAACGAGTGACCTAAGCGACTTTGAGTGTGGTATGATTGTCGGTGCCAGGCGCGCCAGAGCCAGTACCTCAGAAACTGCTGCCCTGGGCTTTTCACGCACGGCAGTGTCTACGGTTTACCAAAAATGGTGCAACAAACAAAAAACATCCAGTCAACGACAGTCCTGTGGGTGAAAACAGCTCATTGATGAAAGAGGTCGAAGGAGAATGATAAGAATCGTGCAAGCTAACAGGCGGGCCGCAAACAGACAAATAACGATGCAGTACAACAGTGGTGTGCAGAACGGCATCTCGGAACGCACAACTCGTTGATCCTTTAATGGGCTATTGCAGCAGACGACCACACCCGGTTCCACTCCTATCATTTAAAAACAAGAAGAAATGGCTCCAGTAGGCATGTGATCACCAACACCGGACAACTGAGGAGTGGAAAAATATCGCCTGGAACATGAAAGTGAGTCAAATTTACTTGAGTGGCCTGCGCATTCCCCAGACTTCAACCCAGTAGAGCATCTTTGGGATGAGCTGGAATTGGCTGTTAACAGCATGAAGGTACCTCCATCCAGTCTGCAGCAACTGCTTGATGCCAACGTGTCAGCATGGACCAACATCCCTGTGGAACGTTTCCAACAACTTGTAGAATGCCCCGGAGACTTCAGGCTGTTCTGTAGACCAGTTCTGTAGACCAGCACTAGATGGGTGTACCTAATAAACTGACCAGTGAGTGTATAATATAATCATTAGATATACTCTTTGAGTAATGAGGTTTGAGACCGTGATTGTCTCTTTGTTTGAGTTAAGTACAGCAGGGACAGTGACTCTGAAATTATGACATCAAAATGTATTCCTCAGTGTGACCAAGACAGAGTTTGTTTCATGTATTGTTCATGTATTGTATGCTAATCTGTATACATTTTTCCACCACCTCCTCTCTCACAGGGAGTTTCAGTGGCTGTCCCACCTGCCCGTCACAGGACAGCTGGATGGTGCCACCCTGAAGCAGATGGGCACACCACGGTGTGGGGTAAAGGATGAGGGCAGCCATCAGGTCTGGGCACAGAGAGTCTATGCAGTCTTCACAGGCAAGATGGCGTCCAATGGGTCACAAACCCGCAGGAAACGCTATGCTCAACTAGGTAAGGGAATACACTCAAAGGTGTGTGTGTGTGTGTGTGTGTGCGTGCGTGCGTGCGTGCGTGCCAGAAGCAGGTAGTCAGTGGCGTGCCAAGGTAACAATGGCTTTTGTTTCATGTTGTTGAGCTCTGTATATTTGCACAGCATGAGTTTTCCAGTGACACAAACCTCCCCAGCACAAACCTCCCAGGCGAGCTGAATGCCTTCTATGCTTGCTTCGAGGCAAACAACCCTGAGCCAGCCATGAGAGTCCCTGCTGTCCAGGACAATTGTGTGTTCTCGCTCTCCATGGCCGATGTGAGTATGAATTTTAAACAGGTAAACACTCACAAGGCCGTTGGGTCAGATGGAATACCAGGCCGTGTTCTCAGAGCATTCACAGACCAGCTGGAAACTGTCTTTACAGACATTTTCAACATCTCGGTCTGTAATCCCAAAGGTAATCTCAAAGGTAACCTGCTTAAATGACTATAGTGCCATAGCATTTACATCTATAACCATGAAATGCGTTGAAAGGCTGGTCATGGCACACATCAACAATCGCGAACCGCCCCAACAGATCCACAGATGACACAATCTCTATTTCACTACACACTGCTCTCTCCCAACTGGACAAGAGGAATACATATGTGAGAATGCTGTTCATTGACAACAGGTCAGCGTTCACCACCATAGTTCCTTCCAAGCTCATCACCAATCTCGGTATCCTTGGACTGAACACCTTCCTCTGCAACTGGATCCTAAACTTTCTGATGGGCCACCCCCAGGTGGTGAGGGTAGGTAACAACATCTGCCACGCTGACACTCAACATGGGGGCCCCTCAGGGTTGTGTGCTTAGTCCCCTTCTGTACTCCCTGTTCACCCATGACTGTGGCCACACACAACTCTAACACCATCATCAAGTTTGCTGACAACATGCCTGTGGCAGGACTGATTGCAGATGACAATGAGACAGCCTACAGGGAGGAGGTCAGAGACCTGGCAGTGTGAAGCCAGGATAACAACCTCTCTTTCAACATCAGCAAGACAAAGGAACTAATCAGTGACTACAGGAAATGGAGGGGCGAGCCTGCCCCCAATCCACATTGACGAGGCTGTAGTGGAGCAGGTCGAAAGCTTCAACTTACTCGGTGTCCACATTACTAAGGACTTAACATGGTCCTTTCAAACCAGCACAGTTGTGAAGAAGGCACGACAAAACCTCTTCCCCTTCAGGAGGTTGAAAAGATTTGATATAGTCCCTCAGGTCCTCAAAAAGTTGTACAGCTGCACCATTGAGAGCATATTGACTGGCTGCGTCAACGCTTGGTAGGGCAACCCCACTACAGATGGTGTTGTGGACAGAGCTCCCTGCCATCCAGGACCACTATACCAGGCAGTGTCAGAGGAAGACACAGAAAATTGTCAAAGACCCCAGCCATCAAAGCCATTTACTGTTCACTCTGCTACAGCAGGTCAAGCGGTACCGGAGCGCCAAGTCTGGGACCAAAAGGCTCCTTGAACAGCTTCTACCCCCAAGCCATAAGACTGCTGAACAGTTAATCAAATGGCTAACCTGACTATTTGCATTGACCCTTTTTTGCACTGACTCTTGCACTAACTCAATAATGCACACTGGACACTCCAACACACACACACACACACATGCATATTGATGCCACACACACACTTTCACACGCTTCACATACGCTGCGCTGCTACTCATTTTATTATCTATCCTGATTGTCGAGCCACTTTCACCCTTACCTACATGTACATATTACCTCAACTACAGTACCTCGTACCCCTGCACATTGACTCGGTACTGGCACTCCTTATGTATAGCCTCGTTATTGTTATTTATTGTGTTACTATTTTCTATTTTTATTGGCAAATTTTCTTACTCTGCATTGTTGGGAAAGGGCTCGTACGTAAGCATTTCACGGTAAAGACTACACCTGTTGTATTCGTCGTATGTGACAAATAAAATGTGATTTTGTTTTGATATGCTTGTGGAGTCTGTGGCTGTGGTAGCTCCAGAGCTCAGAAAGGGTGCACACCGTGGTCTGGGTGGGTCTCCTGTCATGAAGCCCATGACTAATAGCACTGATGGCTGTAGTTAAGGCCTCAGAAGAGCGTCTGATGTCCCACGCTTTGGCCAGAATGACCCCTCTGCTGCAGGGGTACTAGTGGTTATCTACTCAACTCTACCTGTACCTAGCAAATTACACTGCATTCTATGGAGTCTCATTAGCATATTCACTGCAGATGAATTGTACCATACATACCCCACTGGGTCAGAACATATATTCTGGATTTTGGTTATCTATAAGCATAACGTTTCAGTCAAAGCACTAAGGTGACCTATTTTTCCTCCTAGGAAGTATGATTGACAGTTGAAACAATGCCACAATTTGACACCAACACCAGTGCATGTGGTGGTTGACTGTTATACTTGGTCTCTTCAGATGTTTTGACCCTGCACAGATCCTCTGCTTGGGTCTACTGTTTATGTTAGACGGTATCTGGTCTCTCACTACATGAGAGAAAAACAGTAACTTTAACAGCCGTGTCAGTGACCATGAGGAGGAGGCAACCATCCCTCCCATGTTCCTGCTCATAGCCTGAACTGTGAACATTCGGCATTCCTCTCTGCCTCTCAGGGGATTGGCTAATACTCTGGGAATGTAGTGGCGTCGGACGGTCTCTCTCACTTCAAGCCAGTACCTGATGAGGCCTGTCCTCTGTTCGCTAGCTGGGTAAATAACACATCTCTGTTGTTTTGAGACCTGAGACGAGACAGCCGTCTTTGTCATCACCATTTTAGAGAAATGACTCATATGACAAGCAGGAGTGTTATTAAGCGAAACAAGAATGGTAATGACGGATGTTGTTTCACCTCCATGTGAAAGTTACGACTACAGGTGCCGGGTGTACCTCAGGCAAGCCCAGGGTCGGGTTCATTGGGCAGAAGAAAAACGAACTGAAAAGGAGAGGGACTACCTGGACTCCAAAAATAAACACACATTTTTGAACACGAACACGTCCCTGATGTTTCAACTAGACTTTTCCCTTTCATATAATATAATGAGCACTTCTAAATGAATGTGGATGATACCATGATTACGGATAGTCGTGAATTAATTGTGAATAGTGAGAAAGTTACAGACGCACAAATATCATACCCCCAAGACATGCTGAACTCTAATCATTACAGTAACAGGGGAGGTTAGCAATTTTTGGGTGGTATGATATTTGGCGCCCAACCTTCTCACTCATTGTTCCCAGTTCATTCAGGATGATCTGTGATCATGGCAGCATCCACATTAATGTAGAAGTGTTTAGAAACATATTATATTCTTATTTACAATGAAAGTGACTCCAAAATGACAATACAATATTTACCAATTATTTCTATTGGGAACAAAATAATCTGAAACACAACCAAAACAAACAGCAAATGCATCAAACAAATTTGTAGTCACAAGCGTGATGTAGACATTGCGTGCAATGAATATGGGACCAAATACTTTTCACTACTTTAATACACATAAGTGAATTTGGGCTCCTGAGTGGCTCAGCGGTTTAAGGTGCTAGAAGCGTCACTACAGACTCTGGTTTGATTCCAGGCTGTATCACAACCGGCCGTGATTGGGAGTCCCATAGGGCGGCGCACAATTGTCCCAGCGTCGCCTAGGTTAGGGTTCGGCCGGGGTAGTCCGTCATTGTAAATAAGAATTTGTTCTTAACTGACTTGCCTAGTTAAATAAAGATAAAATACAATTAAAATTTGTTCCAATACTTTTTGTTCCCATAAAATTGGGGGGACTATGTACAAAAAGTGCTGTAATTTCTGAACGGTTCATCCGATATGGGTCACAGTCATTGTATAATTTCAAATTCAGGGCTGGAGTCAAAACAATACAAAATGTGTCACTGTCCCAATACTTTTGGAGCTCACTGTATGTGGTTTTGATGACATAAAACCGATAAATTACATGGATCAGATTGTTTTCATTTGCCATTGTTGTTTCGCAGAGGAAAGGAGGTGCTATTACCGTGCCTCCCGGGAATAACAAGCAGACTTACTGTATCCTGGAAGACTAGCTGTGGGAATCTGACGCAGGTTCCCACTGATATTTACAGAGGCTACATTCCATCACCCTTGTTCAAGATAAGCAGTGCAGGTTGTGAATGCTCCGTGTTTGTGAGAGGTGTGTGCCTTTTGGAACCACAGCCCTGACTGACCACATGCTTTCGCTCTGGTTTGAGGTGTGAATGGGTATCACATCTTTTAAGCCATATATTAATGTGATTATATGATATGACTGTAGGTTATGATGATAACGTACAATAGATGCTACACTGGAGACCCAACTCCTACCACCACTGTTCTCTTCTACTAACAATAACCATCGCTATCAGATGATCTTGGTTACTTCCTAGAGAGATGGGGATTTCTCTCTCCCCCCCCCCACCAACACTACTTTACAGGCCATAATTCTAATTACTTCCATAAGGGAAGTCAAGGAATGTCTTCAGTATAACTTCCTGCCGTTGCTGGTCTCCAGTGGGACCCTCTTACTCAGCGGAGGTCTATGAGTGCTAGAATCATCAACAATGACTCAAGGGCCACTGCCCACTGTGCAAATGTCAGTGTGGACGTAACTGCATGTAAATGGTCTTTAATCTCCTCTTGATGAGTCCACCAAGGTTATTTGCCTGAATACACTTAACTTGACCCTGCATTTGCACTGTTTTAGTTTAAACTGCTTTTGCGATAGTGTGGTGGTGGGCAGTCTAATATTTGATCAACAATCTTCTCTTTGATAAGACTTCACAACCCATATCAACATAGGGTACTGAATGATAGTGTCTAAAAAGAGCTTTAAAATAATTTTATCAGATCACCACAATGGGAATGATGTTCAGACTTTTTTCTAATGGCAGATCCCCAAAGCTATCACTATATGAAAGACACGCAGAGGCTCATTTAGAAAACTTGATTAAAAACCTAATTAACAACATTAATCACCCTAGCCTTAATCACCCTATCCATAAGGATACCCATTCTGGATATCCTTATGGATAGGGTATTTTTGTCTTTGGATCAGGCAACCAGGTTTTTCCTGCTGAATGTTGTCAGATCTCCCTTGATCCTGGTTAAATAATGGTTAAATAATATTTATCCTGGTCAACAAAAATCCTAGTTCACTTCTTCACCCGTTCGTCATATTACTTTGTGAGCAGTTTTAAGAGGTTGAAATACGTGGACCAATATCCCCTGGTCATGGCAGTGTCCTGTAAACAGAAAACAGAGATAAGGCTTTAGAGGAGAGGTCATGGTACACTGGCAGATAATGACAAATGGCTATATTTATTTATGACTGATGGTCATCTTACCTTTTCCATCTTGGTCTTCTTCTTGACCTTGATGTTTCTTAGTGGATCCAGTCGTCTCCTTCTTCCCAAAACAACATGTCATCGTCCTCCAGAAAGACACCTTCTTGGGTGTTGAGTAAGCCTTGTCAGCCATTACCACAGGCTTCTCCTCAGGAACTGGTTGGCCAATTAGGTCACCGTGAGGGTAGATGGAGAACAGCCATGACTTGCCCACAATATTGGAGATGGACGACCGGCCCAGGGCCTTCTGAGGCTCACCCTTGGAGGCCCAAGCGGCTTTAGGAAGAGGTGGTGTCGGTGTGTCCAAGGAGGTTGTCTCGGGTTCATCCAGAACTTGGCTGATAGAAGCACTAAGCTCCACAACCTCTTGGTGGAGCATCTGCATCTGTGTTAGGAAGGCTCAGGGGAGAGGGGCCATGTCCATATCTGTGGTGAAGTGTCCACTGGGCTTCAATCTACAGCTAGAGGACTCCTGATATCTCCAGGAGTGATAAGTATATATTTTTGTCTTTATCTGTTGTGGTCTAGTACTGTCTTTTTGCTAGCTAGGGCCATCTACTTTAAGTGCTACCTGCTGAGTTCACTGGTCTCACTCACTACGACTTGACCACTTTCCCCCCTCTCTCTCGCCATATGACATCCTGCAACTAGTGAGGTCTAGCCGCATGACAACCTGCCCGCTCGACCCCATCCCCTCCCTTCTCCAGACCATCTCTGGAGACCTTCTCACTTCCCTCATCAACTCATCTCTGGCCACTGGCTTCAAAATGTCCCAGGTTGCTCCCCTCCTCAAGTAACCAAAACTCGACTCATCTGATGTCAAACTACAGGCCTGTATCCCTTTCTTCTTTTCTTTCCAAAACACTTGAGCATGCTGTCTCTGATCAACTTTCTCGTTATCTCTCTCAGAATGGTCTCAGAACGGTCCCCAGTCAGTGTTCAAGACGAGTCACTCAACGGAGACTGCTCTTCTGCGTCAGAGGCGCTCTTCACTGCCAAAGCTGACTCTCTCTCCTCTGTTCTCATCTTCCTAGATCTATCCACCATGAACCATCATGTCCTCTTCAGTCTCTCAGGGCTGGGCGTCTCAGGCTATGCAAATTCTTGGATTGTATCCTACCTGGCAGGATCTGTGTCCGCACCATGTACTCTTACTACTGGTGTCCCCCAGGGCTCGGTTCTAGGCCCTCTTCTCTCTACACACCAAGTCACTCGACTCCGTCACATGGTCTCTCCTATTATTGCTATGCTGATGACACCCAATTATTTTTCTCCTTCCGCCCCTTCTGACACCCAGTGCTGACACACATCTCTACGTGCCCGGGAGATATCTCAACTTGGATGTCGGCCCACCACCTCAACCTCGACAAGATGGAAAGGCCTGCCCACTTAAAGACCTCTCCATCACGGTTGACAACTCCACAGTGTCACCCACCCAGAGTGTAAAGAACAATGGCGTGACCCTGGACACACCCTGTCGTTCTCTGCAAACATCAAAGCTGTGACCCGCTCCTGGAGGTTTATACTCTACAACATCAGTAGAGCATGACCCTACCTTACACAAGAAGCAGCGACGGTCCTAATCTAGGGATTTGTCCTCTCCAGTTTTGACTACTGCAACTCGCTATTGGCTGGGCTCCCTGCTTGTGCCATCAAACCCCTGCTGTGGTGAAACGTCCATAGCATTGCTACTTTAGTCCAGGACAGGCTGCAACTCACCAAACTCTCAGCGGAGCTTTTGCATCTTCACCAGGAAGGCCTCAGTAGAGTTCGCCACAGGCCCGCTCTCGTCTGCACATGGGCATCCACAACTTAAGCTTCTATCCATGACAGGCTGTAGGTATGGATGTAGATCCCTTTGATTACCAAAGGAAAAAAATACAATTGTTCAATAATAATCACTTTAAAAGAAACGGTAGTGGGCGTTGCCAATGGTGCGGTTTTAGAGGTCCTCTTGGCAGCAGAAACCAAATGTAGCAGTTTCAAAGCTCATTTTCTACAATTCTAGAAATTTTGCCATGTGGCTGAGAGACCATTTTCAGTTTTAAAAGTTAATGTCCTTCAATTATATACATTTTGCCATAGCATAAGAGCAAGGCATAAGCCATCTGAGTGACCCAAACAAAACAAAATCAATGGGGGCCCCATGACATTACATGGTAGTTTTAGAGGCCCTCTTGGCCGCTGTTTTAGAGCTAATTTCCTGACATTCTACACATTTTGCCATGGGGCAGAGAGAACATTTTAAATCTAGTTCCCTACAATTCTAAAATGCCTGTTTCTAAGCTAATTAATTATACACATTTTGCCGTGACTTATACCTTGTTTTTATGCTATCTGAGTGACTCAAACATAACACAATTAATTGGGGCCCCATGCCATGACATTTTTGGAATTTTGGATTCTCCCTGACTTGCTAGATTTTTTGGGGGGGGTGATTGTTAGTTCTCAAAGATGATCTTACTTAAAAAATATATTGCTCCATTGTGATTTCTTCAAACGGGTTTTAGGCGTTTAAGTTTTTTTTTAATAAAATATTTGGTGGCTACACTTAAACGGCGGTGCACTATAGTGCATATAGGGGAAACACTGAACACTCATGTAAGCTCATGAGATCAGTTGGCTTGCGAGGCTGCAAAAGTAGTGCACTTTACGGAGAATAGGGTGGCTTTGTTCAAAAGTAGTGCATTATGGATTAAGGTGGCTCTGGTTGATAGCAGTGCACTATATGGGCAATGTGGTGTCATATCATATGACAGAAGTAATCCTAGAATCCTTCCTTTGGCTGCCTCTCCTTTCAGTTCTCTGCTGCCAATGACTGGAACGAACTGCAAAAATCACTAAAGCTGGGGACTCTTACCTCCCTCACTAGCTTTAAGCACCAGCTGTCAGAGCAGCTCACAAATCACTGCACCTGTACATAGCTCATCTGTAAATAGCCCAATCTACCTCATCCCCATACTGTATTTATTTATCTTGCTCCTTTGCACCCCAGTATCTCTACTTGCACATTCATCTTCTGCACATTCTACCATTCCAGTGTTTAATTGCTATATTGTAATTACTTCACCACCATGGCCTATTTATTGCTTTACCTCTCTTTATCCTACCTCATTTGCACATGCTGTATATAGATTTTTGTAATGTATTATTGACTGTATGTTTGTTTTACTCCATGTGTAACTGTGTTGTTGTATGTGTCGAACTGCTTTGCTTTATCTTGGCCAGGTCGCAGTTGTAAATGAGAACTTGTTCTCAACTAGCCTACCTGGTTAAATAAAGGTGAAATACAATAAAAAAAATATTAAAAAAATCTCTGGCTGATACAGCCAGTCTGTTACGGTTAAGGTCCAGCCTCCAGCCGGTTCCACTAAGCTCTGGGTAATGGTTGTTTCCTGCTAAGACGTTTTCCTCTCGTTGTTGTATGCTTTGCATGCTGTGTGTGGTTGTTTGCTCTAGTGATTTCTAGATTGTGCAATCTCGTGTATACACGAGGCGATTACAGTCTTGTAAAGAAAAAAAGCATTGAGTTTTACCCCCCAACAAATAACCCTTGACTGGGACATACAGTACCCTACAATATAAAAGATATTTCCTTAACACTTTTTTGGTTACTACATTATTCCATAATGTTGATAGCTTCACTATTATTCTAAAATGTAGAAAATAAAGGAAAAACCCTTGAATGTCTAGGTGTGTCCAAACTTTTGACTGGTGCCTTGACTTTTTCCACATTATAGCCTTTTTTTAAAAACTAGGCATGTCAGTTAAGAACAAATTCTTATTTACAATGACACCCTACCCCGGCAACGCTGGGCCAATTGTGTTCCACTCTATGGGACTCCCAATCACAGATGGATGTGATGCAGCCTGGATTTGAACCAGATACTGCAGTGATGCCTCTTGCATTGAGATACAGTGTCGTAGACCACTGTGCCACTCAGGAGCCCTCTTATTCTAAAATGTATTCAATACATTTTTCCCCTCATCAATCTACACACAATGCCCCCATAATGACGAGGCAATTTTTTTGCAAATGTATAAAATAAAATAAACAATATCTTATTTCCATAAGTATTCAGACCCTTTGCTGTGAGATGTGAAATTGAGCTCCGGTGCATCCTGTTTCCATTGATCATCCTTGAGATGTTTCTACAACTTGATTGGAGTCTACCTTTGGTAAAAAAAAAACAAGCCATTAAGTTGAAGGAATTGTCTGTAGAGCTCTGACACAGGATTGTGTCGAGGCACAGATCTGGGGAAGGGTACCTAAAAATGTCTGCAGCATTGAAGGTCCCCTAAAACACAGTGGCCTCCATTCTTAAATGGAAGAAGTTTGAAACCACCAAACTCTTCCTGGAGCTGTCTGCCCGGCCAAACTGAGAAATTGGGGGAGGTGGTCGATGGTCACTCCCGATGGTCACTCTGACAGAGCTCCAGAGTTCCTCTGTGGAGATGGTTGTCCTTATGGAAGGTTCTCCCATCTCTGCAGCACTCCACCAATCAGGCCTTTATGGTAGAGTGGCGAGACAGAAGCCACTCCTCATTAAAAGGCACATGACAGTCCGCTTGGAGTTGGCCTGAATGTCAAGCGTCACGTCTGGAGGAAACCTGACACCATCCCTAAGGTGAAGCATGGTGGTGGCAGAATCATACTGTGGGGATTTCTTTTCAGCGCCAGGGACAGGGAGACTAGTCAGGATCGAGGGAAAGATGAACAGAGAAAAGTACAGAGAGATCCTTGATGAAAACCTGCTCCAGAGCGCTCAGGACCCCCAACTTGGGTGAAGGTTCACCTTTCAACAGGACAACGACCCTAAGTACACAGGCAAGACAGAGCAGGAGTGGAGCAGGAAGACTGATTTTCCGTATGTCTCATGGTCTGACAAACACCACTGTAGCGCAGATGCGGAAAGGCGACATAGGCGGATGCGGCAGATTGAGACGCAGCCCATGCAAAAAGCTTCAACTGGCTTAAACTGATGTATGTTGATGGGGATTTTTTTTATTATGTTACTTAGATTGACTCTTAAGGACATTGCAATGTATGTGATTTTACTGCAAATGTTGAAATACCAACACTGTCATATCACATTAAACTTACTTGGTGGGAAAATGGTTCTCTGTGTCATCTCTGCCCCTGCAGGTGAGAAATGGTACAAGCGTCACCTGACCTACAGGATAGTGAACTGGCCTCGTCACCTTGCGCCAGGCCCCGTGCGGCTTGCAGTGCGTGCCGCCTTTCAGCTGTGGAGCAACGTGTCAGGCCTGGCCTTCCAGGAGGTCCCAGAGGGCCCCACGGATATCCGCCTGGCGTTCTATGAGGGCGAGCACAATGACGGGGCCAGCAACGCCTTTGATGGCCCAGGTCAGGCCCCACATCATCTTCACCCTACTGGATATTACCATGGGGCCTGGAGCTTTTTCCCTGACAATGTAACCTGACCCTGAGCTGTAATTCATAGCTCGTTTTCAGGTCACATGGTCTGTATAAACTTGCCCTACTATTCTTTTAAAGTAAAGAAAGAGCACCAGACACCAGAGAGGGGCCAATGGCGTTCCTGTCCTGTCCAAACCTCTCACACTCCTTCTTCTCGCCTGTCCTATAGGCGGAGCTCTAGCACATGCCTTCTTCCCTTGCCGGGGGGAGGCCCACTTCGACATGGCAGAGAGATGGACGCTGTACGGACACAAGGGCCACAACCTGTTCATGGTGACAGCCCACGAGATAGGCCACACACTGGGGCTGGAACACTCACCGGTGCGCCACTCCCTCATGTCCCCCTACTACAGGAAGCTAGGCCGCGCTCTGGTCCTCAGCTGGGATGACATCGCTGCAGTGCAGCAGCTCTATGGTAAATTGTTTATGATGTCCTCCATTCAGGTTAAAACCAATAATGTCATATGCTGTATACACTACAAGGCATGTCTGTAAATTAAACCATCTGTCTGTATGTAAGGTTAAATGGGGCGTCGGCAATGAATCAAGATACAGCCATCTCAGTCAGATTTATAAGCAAAAAGTGTTGAAAGGAATTGCATCATTAAACAAGCGGAACTGTCCAAATGCTCCCTAGAAAGAGAGGGAGACAAACTGACATCACTCAATTTCCTCATTGTATACTATACTGAACAAAAATATAAACGCAACATGTAAAGTGTTGGTCCCATGTTTCATTAGCAGAAATAAAAGGTTACAGAATTTTTTCATATGCACAAAAAGCATATTTCTCAATTTTTTTGCACACATTTTTCACATTCCTGTTAGTGAGCATTTCTCATTTGCCAAAATAATCCATCCACCTGACAGGTCTGGCATATCAAGAAGCTGATTAAACAGCATGATCATTACACAGGTGCACCTTGTGCTGGTGACACTAAAAGGCCACTCGAAAATGTGCAGTTTTGTCAAATACAGTAACACAATGCCACAGATGTCTCAAGTTTAGGGAGCGTGCAGTTGGCATGCTGACTGAAGGAATGTCCACCAGAGCTTTTGCCAGAGAATTGAATGTTCATTTTATCTACCATAAGCCACCTCCAACATCGTTTTAGAGAATTTGTCTGTACATCCAACCGGCCTCACAGCTGCAGACCACGTGTATGGTGTCGTGTGGGCAAGTGGTTTACTAATGTCAACGTTGTGAACAGAGTGCCCCATGGTGGTGGTGGGGTTATGATATGGGCAGGCATAAGCTACAGACAACAAACACAATTGTATTTTAACGATGGAAATTTGATTGCACAAAAATACAGTGACGAGATCTTTTTTAAAAGGTATCTGTGACCAACAGATGCATATCTGTATTCCCAGTCATGTCAAAACCATAGATTAGGGCCTAATGAATTTATTTCAACTGACTGATTTCCTCACATGAACTGTAACTCAAATTGAAATTTTTGCATGTTGCGTCTATATTTTTGTTCAGTATACAGTATATCTTCTCTCTCAACTGCACTTAAGACATTATTATACCTACACACACACTGTTTCCCTGACAGTGCTGTCACGAGGGTAGATGTCCCAGTGTTAGTGTTACTGGAGAACAGAGCTCCTGTTATGGCGAACTGGGCTCTGAAATAGGGTTGAATGGCGGGAACTCGGTTACCAAGATTTTACCGCCCAAAACCACTCCTTTTTCTTGTGATAAATAACTGCGAGAAACCTATACATATTAGAAATTATTTATATGAACAGCGTGGCGTGAAATGGAACTGTTAAATTATATGCTTTGTCTAAATCTGGCTTCTCTTATGGCCTCTGCATGATGAATCATCAACGCTCAGTATGGAGCGCAGTTCACAATGCATGCAGACCTATCATCTCATCATGGTAACTTTTTTTTCTTGTGACAGGTAGGCCTACATTTGCTGCAGAATAGTCTATGCTACAGTAATATAAAGACCGAATGTGCGTCTAATTTACCCACCTCCATCTGGTCTAATTTACCCACATCCATCTGGTCTAATTTACCCATCTCCATCTGGTCTAATTTACCCTCCTCCATCTGGTCTAATTTACCCATCTCCATCTGGTCTAATTTACCCATCTCCATCTGGTCTAATTTACCCATCTCCATCTGGTTTAATTTACCCCACTCCATCTGGTCTAATTTACCCATCTCCATCTGGTCTAATTTACCCTTCTCCATCTGGTCTAATTTACCCATTTCCATCTGGTCTAATTTACCCTTCTCCATCTGGTCTAATTTACCCTTCTCCATCTGGTCTAATTTACTCACCTCCATCTGGTCAAATTTACCCATCTCCATCTGGTCTAATATACCCATCTCCATCTGGTCTAATATACCCATCTCCATCTGGTCTAATTTACCCATCTCCATCTGGTCTAATTTACCCATCTCCATCTGGTCTAATTTACCCATCTCCATCTGGTCTAATTTACCCCACTCCATCTGGTCTAATTTACCCATCTCCATCTGGTCTAATTCACCCATTTCCATCTGGTCTAATTTACCCATTTCCATCTGGTCTAATTTACCCTTCTCCATCTGGTCTAATTTACCCTTCTCCTTCTGGTCTAATTTACCCTTCTCCATCTGGTCTAATTTACCTACCTCCATCTGGTCTAATTTACCCATCTCCATCTGGTCTAATTTACCGATCTCCATCTGGTCTAATTTACCCATCTCCGTCTGGCCTTCGGAGGTCATCTTATTTTTTAATTGTAAAGATGTCTTTTTTTTATGCAGCTGCAGAATTTTAAAGCAGCCTATCACTCAAATATCGCTGCTTTAAGTCAGTGCACACGCAAGCACTCATTCTTTTCTCTCTTCCAACTCCATTAAAATTGCATCCAAAATACTGTAGATAATCCTGTTCTAGATTGATATATATATAGCCCTATTATATATAGCCCTATATATACAGTGCATTCGGAAAGTATTCCGACCCCTTGACTTTTTTACAGGCATATTCTAAAATGGATTACATTTAAAAACTGTCCTCATCAATCTACCCACAATACCCCATAATGGCAAAGCAAAAACAGGTTTTTAGAAATGTTAGCAAATGTATTAAAAATAAAAAACAGAAATACCTTATTCACATAAGTATTCAGACCCTTTGCTATGAGACTTGAAATTGAGCTCAGGTGCCTCCTGTTTCCATTGATCATCCTTCAGATGTTTCAAGAACTTGATTGGAATCCACCTGTGGTAAATTGAATTGATTGGCCATGATTTGGAAATGCACACACCTGTCTATATAAGGTCCCACAGTTCACATTGCAGGTCAGAGCAAAAATCCATGCCATGAGGTCGAAGAAATTGTCCGTAGAGCTCAGAGACAGGATTGTGTTGAGGCACAGATCTGGGGAAGGGTACCAAAACATTTCTGCAGCATTATAGGTCCCTTAGAACACAGTGGCCTCCATCATTCTTAAATGGAAGAAGATTGGAACTACCAAGACTCTTCCTAGAGCTGGCCGCCTGGTCAAACTGATCAATTGGGGGAGAAGGGCCTTGGTCAGGGAGGTGACCAAGTACCCAATAGTCACTCTGACAGAGCTCCAGAGTTCCTCAGTGGAGATGGGAGAACCTTCCGGAAGGACAACCATCTCTGCAGCACTCCACCAAATCAGGCCTTTATGGAAGTGTGGCCAGAAGGAAGACACTCTTCAGGAAAAGGCATCTAAAGGACTCAGACCATGAGAAACAAGATTCTCTGATCTGATGAAACCAAGATTGAACTATTTGGCCTGAATGCCAAGTGTCACGTCTGGAGGAAACTTTGCACCATCCCTATGGTGAAGCATGGTGGTGTCAGCATCATGCTGTGGGGATGTTTTACAGTGGCAGTGACTGGGAGACTTGTCAGGGTCGAGGGAAAGATGAACGGCGCAAAGAACAGAGAGATCCTTGATGAAAACCTGCTCCAGAACGCTCAGGACCTCAGACTGGGGTGAAGGTTCACCTTCCAACAGGACAATGACCCTAAGCACACAGCCAAGACAACGCAGGAGTGGCTTCGGGACAAGTCTCTTGAATGTCCTTGAGTGGCCCAGCCAGAGCCCGGACTTGAACCCGATCAAACATCTCTGGAGAGATCTTAAAATAGCTGGTCAGCAACGCTCCCCATCCAACCTGATAGAGCTTGAGAGGATCTGCAGAAAAGAATGGGGGGGAAACTCCCCAAATACAGGTGTGCCAAGCTTGTAGCGTCATACCCAAGAGACTCGAGGCTGTAATCGCTGGCAAAGGTGCTGACAGTGAGGAAAGGATGGAGCAACAACAGAGAAAGAGGAGGTAGGCTAAAAATAATAGGGGAAATATTATGAAAGGTATGCTTATATATGCGTCAGCTTACTAATTATGCAAATAGGCCCTATTCCATTTCAAAATGAAGATCTAATTCGCTAGCCTATACTTGTAACTTTATAGGCTGCATGTGCTGCGCCAGAATCACGTTTTCTCCCTGCTTTATCATGGTTTGAACGAGGTGCGGAACTCCGGTCCAGATCACACAGTGTAAGACAATGCAGTACAGTAGTAATACAGTTCACACTCAAAAATATTAGCTTGTTTCATTTATTTACCCAAGAGTGCATATAACTAGCTACATTTATGGGCTTTTGTTGTGCATAATGTGCAGTAGCCTATATCATATATATTGGATAACAATCATTTGGGCTTTTTGGGGCTTGGGCTCGATGAATGTCTTCAATGTTGGACTCATAAAATGTATGTAATGTATGGTTCAGGCTCAGGTAGCCTCAGGCTTGAATATTCGATCAAAGCTCTAATCAAATCCAGACATAGGCCTACTTATGCTTTATAATGCGTTTGAATGACACTTCCGGTTTTAGTGGGAAATACTGGGTTACCCAGTAGAAAAGCGATTTATTCTGGGGATGGAACATTTGTAAAATACCGGGGAAATAATCAACCCTACTCTGCATGCATAGCCTACATGTTTTTATGTAGAACAAATGGAGTAGCTGTTTGCCGTGGAGGTTTTCGCTCCCTTCCTGGCATGTGTAAGACAGGTTTCCACAGGTTGATGCTGCTGTTGTATGATGAGTCCCATCCATCCTCCTGCAGGCATTTATCCAGGAATGTCTCCGTGGCTATTGAGCGGTCCTACCTGGATCCAACAAAATGTAGTCTTGTAGGCATGCCAATTCTAGATGTTTTTCTGTTTGGTTTCTGGAGGAGAATCAACTCCACCTATTTGTAAACAATTGTTTTTTCAAAACATTTGGCATATTTCATATATTGATACAGATCTGCTCCCCTTTATATCAAGTCTCTAAGCATTATCACCTCTAATTGTGGTATTGGGTTCCTCAATACAGAACAATGGGATGAAAACATTAAACAGTTTTTCCTTCTGAGATATTAAGGTATGCAGTGCCCTGTGGGCAGAATACGTGTGTGTTAGCACCATGTGATGATGGGAACCAGATGTCTGTCTGACCTGAATAACTTCACTGTACTGAATCTGACCAAGAACCTTCCTACATATTTCTAACCATTCTGGTCGGGGTGTACGGCCGTGGCATCTGCTTCAGAAACCATATTTTTTCTTAGTGCATTACTTTTGACCAGTGCCCATAGGGACTCACATCTGGTCAAAAGTAGTGCACTATATAGGGAATAGGGTGCCATTTGGGACGGAACCTTTGTCTTAGTGATAATGTCACGTCACAGTGTATGACATTTTGCAGGAGAATGGGCCACACAAGTCTGTAATCTAGTAATTGTTATATATTTTAAATGGTCTGTGTAGAGACTGACCCAAGTACACAGTATGTTTAGATTACACACAGTAGCACTGCTCTCAGCAAAGAATCTCAGTTTTATTCTTCCTGCCAGGTTGCATTCTTTTCAGATTTTCCTCCTCTCCTTAGGGATGCTGATATCATCACTGCGAAGACAAATGTCTGCTCAGCCAGTTGCAAACAAAATGGGTGTGTGATGTCCAGAGCCTTATCATAGGATGCTGCTTTGTGTTTCATTTTACATCCGTTTGCAGTAGTCACTTGTCTTTCTTCATTCTTTTCAACGAGAATGACATTCTTGACTTATACCAGTAAATGACCGGAATGTTCGTATCTTATGTAAAGACATCTATTTAGTGGCCCCTTTGGATACTTCAGATTATCACAGGTGTCTGTAATCATCTCCGGCCCTCTCGGGTCTTACCACATGTAAAATATATAAAATAATTAAGTAAGATTTTAAAATAAAAAATAGAATGCAAAACTGTAAAAGATTATCCTAAATATAAACCATCAACTTAGTGTACCATTGGTGTTTTATATGAGGGTTTCAGCATGAAATATCCTTTGTAAAATGTTTTACACTTGTATTTATTTTACTATGTTAATATGTATTTGTTGTCAATGTTTTGGTGTCAAACTGGTGGCAGTTGTGAAAAACGTAATTATTGGAAGAGTTGCAGAGCTAATTGAAAATAATGCCGTTGTTGATTAGATGCTTTTTTCATTAATGAGGCTATTTTCTCTTGAACCATATGGTCTATCTACTAGAAGCTCATGGACAATATGGACACAGATATAACAAATTAATACTATCTACATTTTATTATTCAAGTATACATTAAAGTCATGATTTTAATTACTGAAGATTCCAGTAACTTTGCAACCCTTTGTCCAGTACACAGCAACTCAACAGTTTCCTGGGAAAGACAGCTTTACTGTTTATATAATTTACTATTTGAGAATATTGTTCTGTTTGTTTCCACTTGGGAGGGTTGTTTTTTCCCATGATGTCTATTTTGAGAAAATACTGTAATTTGTTTTTGGTTTGTATTTCTCATATTCTTTTAAGGAAAAAAATGACATTGGCATGCAGACTTCCTCTATCATGTATCAACCAGCATTTGTCCCATTGGAGCAGTAAATTTATCTGTAAGCCAATATTTGTCTTAACATTCATTTTTATTCACATGGTAGTTCATCATCAGTGGACATGTACCTGATAGATTGTGGAAGTAACACTTGTAAGAGTTTAGTTTAGATGGCTGACTAAACATTCTCTCGGACGCAATGGAACGCTCATACATCAACATCATAGTGCCCATCGCTTATCACCCCATCACTTAAACTACTGGAACTTGTGTCTGTATACAATCTACTCTCCCATTCTCTTATCTTGCCTGATCCTGGATCTGTATGTGCTTCAGCAAACACAGTATTTTTTTCGTTGGGGGATAACGGTTACAATATTTAAATGAATATACTTTCATATTCCGTTCATATCACATTTTATATTCATTATGTCACACATACTATTTTTGTACCTGTGGGCTGCCACTCAGAAGAAAATAAAACATTAAAAAAGGTACATAACTACAAAGTATTGATCATACTACAGAGTTTAAGTAATAATACATTCAGTATGTACAGGAAAAGAAAAACAAAGTGGGCCTCAAACCCCAACCTCCCACCCAGCCCCCCCTTCTGACTACAGTTGTCATTCCAACCCCTCCATTGGTCAGATGAGTTGGCTACTGATGGTCTCCCTCTCTCTGTCCTCCCCAGGAAAGCCTCTGGGGGGTCTGCCTATGAGGTTAACAGGCCAGGCATTCAGCTCAGCCCTGCAGGAGTGGGAGCTGGCTGAGGAGCCCGAGGGACATCCTGAAATTACCCAGCCCCTCTACTGCCAGGGAGTCTTTGATGCCATCACTATGGGTAGGGCACAACTGTGCTCACAATCATTTGAAATCCCCCCCAAACACAAGTTATTCATTGGGATATTATAAACTGGGTGGTTTGAGCCCTGAAAGCTGATTGGCTGACAAAAAAAAATGTATTTTTACTGCTCTATTTACATTGGTAACCAGTTTATAATAGCAATAAGGCATCTCAGGGGTTTGTGGTATATGGCCAATATACCACGGCTAAGGGCTGTATCCGGGCACTCCGAGTTGCGTCTTGCAGAAGAACAGCCCTTAGCCATGGTATATTGGCCATATACCACACCCCCCCGTGCCTTATTGCTTAAATATAGTATTTTCATGTATTCTTGTCTGTCTTTGTGTGTTCAGACCAGAACCACACAGTGCTGGTGTTCCGGGGCAGTGTGTACTGGATGGTGTCAGCTCAGGGGAACGTGAGCGCACCTCTCCCTCTCCAGCAGCGCTGGCGCCACCTCCCACTGGCCATCGAGGCCGCGGCCTTTTCCCCACTGGACAGCAAGTGGTACTTCTTCAAAGGTAAAGTCATCTCCTTAAATTCACTTTAGTCAGTGAATGATTTAAGTGACCTGGTCCCAGATAATTGTGCTTAAGCCAACATGGTTGGATGACAATGAAATAACACAGCAGAGGACCTGGCTAAAGCACAATCAGGATAAAGTTCCTCAGTGAGGAAGTAGTGTTGATTGCGCTGAATTTTCTCTCCCTACCCTCCCTCTGCAGGTAAGCGTATATGGCGTTACTCGGGCAGTGCCCTGGACCCTGGCTTCCCCAGGAGGAGCAGCCAGGCCGGCCTCCCCTGCCACCCAGACTGTGCCTTCTACTACGCCCCCCTGGGACACATGGTCCTCTTTAAGGGCCCCCGCTACTCCGTGCTCAACCTGCACACACTGAGGTCCGAGCCCTACTACCCGCGCCGGCTGGCCGACTGGACTGGGGTGCCCCAGGGAACCAACGGTGCGCTGACCCGCCCCGACGGGCGCCTCTATCTCTTTAGGGAGCAGCAGTACTGGAGGTTTGACCCGGTGAAGGTGCGCATGACCAGAGAAGGCCAGTGGGCTCAGGACCTGGATTGGATAGGCTGCAGGGGCAGGACTCACCAGGGCAATGACATCCTGTGACAAACGTGGAGCTACAGTTCTCATATCAAAGTTGATATGAGGCCAAAAGCCTGAAACAATAGCCTGGGTACAAGTCTGTTTCTGATAATATTCCAGTCCTTATACTCTGTATCATATGCCAAACAGTTTAGCATGACAAGGAGTGGAAACAGACTGGTACCCAAACTGCCAAAACATATAAAAGGCCATTATGTCTGTGCAATCTAAATATGGAAGACTTGGTTGGAGCCGGCCGGGGTCGTTGGCCTGAAACACTGTCATCAGTGCCATCGAACTTGACATTTTGGTAAGATTCATGACACAATAAAATTGACATTAGTAATGAGCAATGTTGAGCATATTAAACCTGGGTTGGGCCAGGCACACTGTAGAGCACTGCTGACCATTCACCTTTCAAAAGGCAATGTTCCCGACATTCGTGAAGATCGCATTCACAGTAAACTCTGCAGATATCATCTCATTAGGAAATTACCTTTAAAGTCAAGCACTCTACAATGTGACTCGGATTGAATCCCTGCCCTGGTGACAAATACAGTGCATTTGGAGAGTATTCAGACGCCTTGAATTTTTTCCACATTTTGTTACGTTACAGCCTTATTTTAAAAAATGTATTCAAATGTTTTTTTCCACCCTGATCAATCTTAAAACAAAACCCCATAATGACAAAGCAAAAACAGCTTTTTAGAAAATTCAGTAACTGTATTAAAAACAAAAAAACAGAACATTTACATAAGTATTCAGATCCTTTACTTAGTACTTTGTTGAAGCACATTTGGCAGCAATTACAGCCTTGAGTCTTCTTGGTTATGACGCTACAAGCTTGGCTCACCTGTATTTGGGGAGTTTCCTCCATTCTTCTCTGCAGATCCTCTCAAGCTCAGTCAGGTTGGATGGGGAGTGTCGCTGCACAGCTATTTTCTGGTCTCTCCAGAGATGTTCGATCCAGTTTAACTCTGGGCTCTGGCTGGGCCACTCAAGAACATTGAGACTTGTCCAGAAGCCACTCCTGCGTTGTCTTGGCTGTGTGCTTAGGGTCATTGTCCTGTTGGAAGGTTGGAAGAACCGTCGCCCCAGTCTGAGGTCCTGAGCGCTATGGAGCAACTTTTAATCAAAAATCTCTGCGTATTTACTCTGTTCATCTTTCCCTTGATCCCGTCTCCCAGGACCTGCCGCTGAAAAACATCCCCACAGCATGATGCTACCACCACCATGCTTCACAGTAGGGATAGCGCCAGGTTTCCTCCAGACGTGACGTATGATATTCAGGCAAAAGGTTTCACCAGACCAGAGAATCTTGTTTCTCATCATGGTCTGAGAGTCCTTTTAGGTGCCTTTTGGCAAACTCATGTGCCTTTTACTGAGTGTCTTCCGTCTGGCCACTACCATAAAGGCCTGATTTGGTGGAGTGCTGCAGAGATGGCAGTCCTTCTGGAAGGTTCTGCCATCTCCACAGAGAAATTCTGGAGCTTTGTCAAAGTGACCATCGGGTTCTTGGTCGTCCCTTCTCCCCCGATTGCGTAGTTTGGCCGGGGGACCAGCTCTTCCTAGAGTATTGGTGGTTCCAAACTTCTTCCATTTAAGAACGGAGGCCACTGTGTTCTTGGGCACCTTCATTGCTGCAGAAATGTCTTGGCACCCTTCCTCGGATCTGTGTCTCGACACAATCCTGTCTCAGAGCTCTATGGACAATTCCTTTGACCTCATGGCTTAGTTTTTGCTCTGACATGCACTGTCAACGGTGGGACCTTTTATATAGTCAGGTGTGTGCCTTTCTAAATCATGTTCAATCAATTGAATTGATCACATTCTAGAAACATCTCAAGGATGATCAATGGAAACAGAATGCACCGGAGCTCAATTGAGTATTATTGCAAAAGGGTCTGAGTACTTAGGGGGTCCTGTGCAAACATTTCTAAAAACCCTGTTTTTGCTTTGTCATTATGTGGTATTGTGTGTAGATTGAGGATTTTTTATTTAATCCATTTTAGAACAAGGCTGGAGTAACAAAATTTGGAAAATGTCAAGGGGTCTGAATACTTTCCGTACCACTGTACACAGTGGTAAATCAACTCCATAGAAAATGATTTTGTATATTACACTTAAGATTTCTTCAATGTTTATGCTTTGGTATTACACTTGTACATTTCAGATATTCATCAAGACCAACCATGTGTAATTCACTTTTGAATTATTTGTATAAAATCATGTGAGATACAGAACTTCTCTGGAACAATGCTGCCTTCCAGTGGTAAATTATTTATTTGCAGACTTAAACATTACTCTACATTTTAAAAGACACTGTCTACTGAAACTGACATAATCCAAATGGAATGTTTGCCATCAGTGTTGCTAATACTAAAGCAAGAATACCCCTAGTTTAGTTCTTCAGTAAAATATAAAATCAGCAAGATTAGAACCTGTGACCGTCAGTGCCAAGTAAAGTGTTCAGTGAGTTAGTCATTTCTTTTTATCAGTAGATTATAAAGTTGAATTGGGATTTAGCAAGAGCGAACACTTGCATGGAAAAACTTCTAAAGGGGTGGATTAAATCGGTATCGCGGAAGAGCCGCGTTAAAATGTAAAGGTAATTTCCGATTGAGCCGACATAGCCGACAGCCGACAGTCTCCGCAAACGCAAGAATATCACCTTTAAACTTCAATTGAGCTACAACATGGAAATTCTGCAATACTTCTGCAATGCAGATTGAATCCAGCCCTAAATCATTACTCCACATGCTTGATAGACCTGCATCACTTGTTTTTGAGCCAACTTCACCATCGGCTTTGAATGGGGAACCCAGCTTATGACAGTCCAGTTTCGAAACAAATGCAAATCACTTTTCACCCAGTGCAAACTCCACCCACCTGGACCAGCATTAATATTCTCATTACTGACCTTTCATCCAATCAATTCGTCAGGATCAGTTATTTTAATAGTTTACACCAGTCGAAAATGTGGGCACAATGAGAATGTGGACAAGAGCCATACAGATGTTAGCACCAGGTATAAACAGGGCTCAATAGATGGTACCCAAAGCAGCAGTACAAAGTTATTGGAGTTGTATTTAAGCAATAAAACCCGAGGCGGTGTGGTATATGGCCAATATACCAAGGCTAAGGGCTGTTCTTGGGCACAACAACACAGAGTGCTAGGACACAGCCCGTAGCATATAACAAACCCCAGAGGTGCCTTATTGCTATTATAAACTGATTACCAACAATTAGATCAGAAAAAAAATGAATGTTTTGTCATACCCCTTGGTATACGGTTCAGCCAATCAGCATTCAGGGCATGAACCACCCAGTTTATAAAAATCACTAAAATATGTGTTAAGAACAATTTGAAACAAATGACAAGTATTATTCCCAAATTAGTCAGAAGTCAAAAATGTAATTTACAAAATACAATGAATTACTTTAGTGATGCATGATAAAACAGTCCTATTTCACAACTCACATTTTTAAATTAAGGGACAGTTTCCCAGACACAGATTACACTTAGTCCTGGACTAAATGGCACTCTCAATGGAGATTCTCCACTGAACACACTTTTTAGTCCAGGTTTAGGCTAATCTAAGAAACCGGCCTCTAGACGATCAATTTGGTAAACATCGGCTTGTCCTAGGTTATAGACAGCCTTGCAATGTAACAGCCTTTCATGGTAATGTCAGCACACACTTTATACATTATTAACAGAGTATCATCTCAGACAAGGAGTCTCTTAGCTCGCTAGTCCTTTGTTGTATTCCAGTCATCAAGCCATATTTGAACACAGATTACCAAATATGTATCCTAACCACAGTCCCCGAAACTAACGGCTTTACGAAAAAGTTTCCAGAAAATAAATGAATTATCACCTTTCAACACAGTGGTTTGGCAAGGTCTACTCAACACAACCTATGGTTTCATTATAGTATTAGAAGATACTGTTGAAATACAATGTGTTAATCCTAGAAAAATAGGCTAATGACTGTACAATTCTAACTTCTGACCCAGGAGTCAGACCTGATAAACAGTGCTTTCTTGGGGTAAGGACTAAGGTCACTCAGTGATATGCTACCACACAGATCAGCTTTCATAGTGCACAGACAACCACATGAACTAACCAACCACACACACTTATCTACCTACCCACTTGCGGCACATTTGTATGCATTTCTACTTCCACTGGTAATAAAATACATAGTTGCCTAGTTAGACAATAATTGTGTATCTGAAATCCCTGGGCGTAACATTGTTTCATTTATTGGTAGGGCTGCTCACAACCCACCCAACCCAAGTCCTGTGGGGGGTGCAAGCATCCAGTAGACAGGCACTCCGCTCCCTCGCTAGGCTCACCGGGGCAGAGGCCCCCACAGCGGCTAGCCTCTCGTGCTCCGCCTCCCACAGGCTCTTCCTCCTCCAGCAGCAGGTGGGAGGTTGACAGGGAGGGCCGCGCTTGGGAGGTGGATCATGAGAGAGGGAAGGAGTCGTGGGGGTGGTTGACGGATAGCGTTGCGGGGCTGCTGCACTGGGACGAGTAGCAGGAGCTGCCTGGAGGGGTGCTGCAGTGGCTGTCTGAGCCCATGTCACACCGCAGACCCCCAGGTAAGGCAGGCTTATCCAGGGCTGGGTCGGTGCGCAGCCAGTTCCCCGGCTGGGTCACCTGGCTGCAGGGTGTGAGCTGCTGGGGGCAGTGTAGACAACGCTCCTCTGTAGCCCTCTGGGCGAGACGCTGGGGCAGGTCAGAGGGAAAGCACAGGTCAGGGGTCACTGAGGCTTTCACCTGGGGGAGAGACTAACAGTCTTAACTTTCTCTGGGAGACTTGAGGTGAAAATAATGGACGGTTCAACGATCATGGAGGGAGCCTACAGAGACAGGAAAAACAACAAACCTAAGTTCCAATTAATGATGCACTATGCAGAAATGGCTCTGCCATTTCCTGGGTGCTAAAATGCTAATAGTGCGCCTAATTTCAATTTCTGTGACGAAACAAGCCAGTATAGTGTATAGTCATTATACCGCTGTGAAATATATATTTTCCATAATGAAAAATATTGTATTTTTCAGCAGGTGTACAAAACCGAAATTAAGAGGCAAAAATTAAACTTAAGCACAGGAAGCATAGAAATAGCGCACATAGAACAGACCTACCGCTTTTTAGACTTCTTTTCAATGCGAAAGAAATATCTATAACTCACATTTCTTTGTGACTTTAAATCAGGTCGCCCAAAAAGTTACATATTGCAGCTTTAAGATTGACGACCAAAATCTTAGCTTATATCGAGCCCATTGGGACAATTCATGCCTCTCAAAGTTACTATGCATTTACACAGTGGTGCAATGGGGAAAGTTGGTTTCAATGTTAACCATTTGTTGCTTGGCCTTCCTGAACACAGCCTTGGCTTGGAGTAGTTTCCTTTTATTTGCCAACATGTCATGAAGGAAAGGTAAATGAGTGCGTTTGATACTGTATAAAACCTGTGGATGCCTGGATGCCATCGTTCTCTGTGGGAACGTGTGCATTTATAGTGGAGTAAGGGAAACCAGTGCAGTGATATACAGTGAGCTACAAAAGTATTGGGACAGTGACACATCTTGTGTTGTTTTAAAATGATACAATAACTATGATGCACACTGTCAGCTTTAATTTCAGGTTATTTCATCCTTGTCGGGCGAACCATTTAGAAATTAAAGCACTTTTTGTACATCGTCCCCACATTTTAGGGAACCAAATGTATTGGGACAAATTAACTTCTGTGTATTAAAAAGTAGCCAAATGTTTTGTATTTGGGCCCATATTCCTAGCATGCAATTACTACATCAAGCTTGTGACTCTACAAACCTGTTGGATGCATTTGCCGTTTGTTTTTATTATTAATATTGATTATTGCCCAAATCAGTTTGTGATTCATGCCTGTATTTGAATCTGCTAATTGATGACTAGTTAATAAATAGTATGGTCCATATTGAGGGTTCCCAGGTAGGGTATTTAAGACTTGTAATTTGTCTAGGTCAGGGAAGGGACAGGCATTGGGTTGTTTGAGCTCAACTTTTTACATTTGGTTTATTGTCAGTTTATGTTCCCGTTTGTTACTTTCTTTTGTAAATAATAGTTTTTACGTTTTTGCCATGCTTATTATCTCCACATTTGCTAATAAAAGCATCACTACGGGCAACAAAAGTAAATAACTGCTGTGTTGACTCCTCACTGTTAAATCCTACCGCATGGTCAACCTCAGTCTAACTTTCTCACTTGTGGAGGCCAGGTCATCTGATGCAGCACTCCATCACTCTCCTTCTTGGTCAAATTGCCCTTACACATCTTGCAGGTCTGTTGGGTCATTGTCCTGTTGAAAAACAAATGATAGTCCCATTAAGCGCAAACCAGATAAGATGGCATATCACAGCAGAATGCTGTTAAGTGTGCCTTGAATTCTAAATAAATCACTGAGTGTCACCAGCAAAGCACCCCCACACCATCACCTCCATGATTCACGGTGGGAACCACACATGCGGCGATCATCCGCTCACCTACTCTGCGTCTCACAAAAGACACAGCGGTTGGAACCAAAAATCTCAAATTTGGACTAATCAGACCAAAGGACAGATTTCCACCAGTCTGACGTCCATTGTTTCCCGGCCCAAGTCAATCTTCTTATTGGAGTCCTTCAGTAGTGGTTTCTTTTCAGTAGTGGTTTCTTTGCAGCAATTAAACCATGAAGGCCTGGCCTGATACATGCAGTCTCCTCTGAACAGATGTGTCTGTTACTTGAACTCTGAAGCATTTGTTTGGGCTGCAATTTCTGAGGCAGGTAACTCATGAACTTATCCTCTGCAACAGAGGTAACTCTGGGTCTTCCTTTCCTGTGGCAGTCCTCATGAGAGCCAGTTATCATAGTGCTAGACTGTTTTTGCAACTGCACTTGAAGAACCTTTCAAAGTTCTTGAAATTCTCCAGATTAACTGACCTTCATGTCTTAAAGTAATGATGGACTGTCATTTCTCTTCACTTATTTGAGCTGTTCTTTCCATAATATGGACTTGGTATTTTACCAAAAAGGGCCATATTTTGTATACCCACCCCTACCATGTCACAACACAACTGATTGGCTCAAACGCATTAAGGAAAGAAATTCCACACCTGTTAATTGAAATGCATTCCAGGTGACTACCTCATGAAGCTGGTTGAGAGAATACCAAGAGTGTGCAAAGCTGTCATCAAGGCTACTTTGAAGAATCTCAAATATATTTAGATTTGTTTAATACTTTTTTGGGTTACTACATGATTCCGTGTGTCATTTCATCATTTTGATGTGTTCACAATTATTCTACAATGTAGAAAATAGTTTTAAAAAAATAAAGAAAAACCATTGAATGAGTAGGTGTGTCCAAACGTGCACGGATTGGGCAGGAGCACAAGCTGACCCATCTCCTCCACCCTGAAATGCAGCACTGCTGAGTTGCAGGCCTCCACCTTGACCCCTGGGGAGGGAGGGCTGTCTGAGAGCCAGCTGCAGACACCGCCCAGGCTCCGTGTAGAGCGTGAACCAACAGAATCCCGGCTTCTGCTCCTCTGCCGACCTTTGCAACACCGCCTTGTATAGCCGCACCGTGTCGTCAAAGTTATCGTAGCCGCTGTAGTGTCACCTGCAGCATCTCCTCGCCGCAGTGCACTGGGCGCAACCCCCACACGGGCATCCCGTGCCCAGGCTGTAGAATTCTCGGTTGGGCCGAGCAGGGCGTTATTTTCTACTTCATGGCATGAGGAGTGAGAGCTCATAAACTGAAGAAATAAGATACGATAAGATTGATTGGCTTCTTTCACACCTTCCAATCCAGAACCAAACACATTTAAGTTAAACACACATGGGGACTACATTAACATAATGGGTATTCTATATTCGCTAGAAAATTGTGAAGGAATTACATTAGGAAACAAGAACCTCAACCTACAGCAGTCAAATTATTTGTCATAAATAAAAGCAAGTACCAACAGCTTGATAAAAATGGAAAAACACACTTATGAAAGCTTAAATACAATATTAGTGGGAATATGTCCATGATAAAAATAAAAGGAAATATAATTGGATAAATTGGAAAAAAGATTAGTTGAGATGCAGCCATCACACACGGCTGAAGCACGTAAAAGTAGTCTATCCTCTGTTGCAGCACTTACTACTGAGTTCCAAACTACCTCTGGAAGCAACGTCAGCACAATAACTGTTTGTCGGGAGCTTCATGAAATGGGTTTCCATGGCCAAGCAGCCGCACACAATCCTAAAATCACCATGCGCAATGCCAAGCGTCAGCTGGAGTGGTGTAAAGCTCACCGCTATTGGGCTCTGGAGCAGTGGAAACTCGTTCTCTAGAGTAATGAATCACAATTCACCATCTGGCACGCTGACGGACGCCAGGAGAACGCTATCTCGAATGCATAGTGCCAACTGTAAAGTTTGGCGGAGGAGGAATAATGGTCTGTGGCTGTTGTTCATGGTTCGGGCTAGGCCCATTAGTTCCAGTAAAAGGGACATCTTAAGCATACAATGACATTCTAGATGATTTTGTACTTCCAACATTGCGGCAACAGTTTGGGGAAGGCCCTTTGCCGTTTCAGCATGACAATGCCCCGTGCACAAAGCGAGGTCCATATAGAAATGGTTTGTCAAGATCAGTGTAGAAGAACTTGACTGGCCTGCACAGAGCTCGGACCTCAACCCCATTGAACACCTTTGGAATTAATTGGACCGCCAACTGCGAGCCAGGCCTATTCGCCCAACATCAGTGCCTGACCTTACTAATGCTCGTGGCTGAATGCAAGCATGTCTCCACAGCAATGTTCCAATATCTAGTGGAAAGCCTGTTATAGCAACAAAAGGGGGACCCAACTCCATATTAATGCCCATGATTTTGGAATGAGATGTTCGACGAGCAGGTGTCCACATACTTTTAGTCATGTAGTGTATCAGAGGTAGAATCATATAAATATAAACTCATTATAGTTCTGTGGGTAGAATGACCCTTTGAAGGTTGGTATACAATGCATTCGGGAAAGTATTCAGACCCCTTTACTTTTTCCACATTTTGTCATGTTACAGCCTTTTTCTAAATTATTTATATATATATTTTTTTATTGTGTCCACTCAATCTACACACAATACCCCATAATACATAATATTTTAAATGTATACACATTTTTTAAAACGTATCAAAATAAAAAAACTACATCAAATGTACATACTTTGTTGAAGCACCTTTGGCAGTGAATACAGCCTCGAGTCTTCTTGGGTATGATGCTACAAGTTTGGCACACCTGTATTTGGGGAGTTTCTGCCATTCTTCTCTGCTGATCTCAAGCTCTGTCAGGTTGGATGGGGAGCGTAGCTGCACAGCTATTTTCAGGTCTCTCCAGAGATGTTCGATCGGGTTCAAGTCCGGGCTCTGGCTGGGCCACGAGGACATTCAGAGACTTGTCCCAAAGCCACTCCTGCATCGTCATGGCTGTGTGCTTACGGTCGTTGTCCTGTTGGAAGGTGAACTTTTGCCCCAATCTGAGATCCTGAGCGCTCTGGAGCAGGTTTTCATCAAGGATCTTTGCTCCGTTCATCTTTCCCTCAACCCTGACTAGTCTCCCAGTCCCTGCAGCTGAAAAACATCCCCACAGCAGGATGCTGCCACCATAGGAATGGTGCCAGGTTTCCTCCAGATGTGCCACCTGGCATTCAGTTCAATCTTGGTTTCATCAGACCAGATAATCTTGTTTCTCATGGTCTGGGTCCTTTTAGGTGCCTTTTGGCAAAATCCAAGCCTTTTACTGAGGAGTGGCTTCCGTCTGCCCACTCTACTATAAAAGGCCTGATTGGTGGAGAGCTGCAGAGATGGGAGAACCTTCCACAAGGACAACCATCTCCACAAAGGAACTTTGGGTCTCTGTCAGAGTGGTCATCAAGTTCTTGGTCACCTCCCTGACCTCCTCTCCCGAACTTGCCTACCTGGGTGAAATAAAAAATGTTTGATAAGTTTGAAATGGGAAAATAATATACCCGTGGAAAAACCTATTAACTAGCTCCCCAATACCGTCTGATGTATATACTTAATGTATTACATTAATGGTGATTACAACTCTTCCCGAAAAGTACATTTAAATCGTGTTTTAATGCGATGTTTTCCACCCTACTCCCTATATTAAATTTCAAAATTGGGCACTGTGTAGCTTTACTTCCAGGCTATTATAACGAATCTGGCCGTTCCTTCTCTGTATGTTCCTAGGCTAGCAGTGCCATCTAGTAGTGGAAACGTGCATTTTACTTACTATTACAACGGCTGTGGCGGGTTAGAAAACGCCTAACTGGTAGCTAGCGAACGTTAATGAGTTAACCAGCAACAATCAAGCCAACAGTTGTTGTTTTTTTGCTAACGTTAGCTAGCTAAGGTTAGTGAACCACATTAGAATATGCTAGCGTGCCATTTTACTTGTAAACTGACCTAATGAGATTACTCAGACGTGTAAAATGTAGCTACCTAACTAATTTAGACCAGGAACGGGACCATTCAATTCCCATTGCCTGTTGCATGCAAAACTGTTCGGCAAGCACTAGTTAGCTAGCTAGTGATTCCCAACCGCTTACATTTTTTTTGAGACTCGTTTTAAAATTAACGTTAACCAGTCACAATTTCTGAAACGTTGATAGAAAACACTGAAGTAGATCGAGCCGGGGGTACTTATATTGCACACAGCGAAAATAGTCATGACTCACATATTGCCAGTAAGGTTACCACTTGGAGACAAGATACTAGCTCGCTACTGTAGTAAATTCGTTAGCTTATAAGAAACTTACTCGGCAGTCTCAGCTCCTAGAATCCACATTTTCATCAACTGTTCGAGAATGCCACCGGACTTAAATCGAGTCCTATTGAGAAAAGCACATGTTTATAGTGGCCCTGGCTTAGGCAAGGCGGTCCAAACACTTAAGACACACCCTATCCCCTCAGCCCTCAAATTAAGTGGACACGTCTGATGACGAGTATGCACTTGCAGGACAATGGGCGAGGGAGGCAGAATTATTTTTAAATGGACCACCCTTGGGCCGGAAATTTGTCACTCATTCATCCCGCAACGATTGTGTTTTCAACCAACGGTAACTTTATTTAACTAGGCAAGTCAGTTCTTAAATTAAACAAATTCTTATTTTGGACTCAATGACGGCCTACCAAAAGGCCTCTTGGGATTAAATTTAAAAAACAAATATAGGACAAAACACATCACAACAAGAGAGACAACACTTCGTAAAGAGAGAGCTAAGACAACATAACGTGGTAGCAACACATGGTACAAACAGTATTGGCCAAAGTCAACAGCACAAAGGTCAAGAAGGTAGAGACAACAATACATCATACAAAGCAGCCACAACTGTCAGTAAAAGTAAGTCTTTGAATGAACAGTGAGATAAAAAACTGTCCAGTTTGAGTGTTTGTTGCAGCTCGTTCCAGTCGCTAGCTGCAGCGAACTGAAAAGAGGAGCTTGTGTGTGCTGTAGATGCCCAACAGTCAATTATGATTGCATGTCTACTTATATTAAATATAATTATTAATATACGCCTACTGTATGATAGCTAACATTAATTAGCTAACTAACTTCTGAAGAAGGAACATGTTTCATTTCTACAATTTCCAAAAGATAACCAAGCAAAACACATTTACTTTTTTACGAGATGTGTTTGTACCGTCATGTGCATGAGTAGCACAATTTCTCATTTGTTTTTACTTACGCTTGTATGTTGACTATTCCATTGATGTTGTTTTTCAGGCCCCGGAGTGATCATAGTGTAACGACCCTGTGTTTAGAAGCATGGATATCGACTCTGCCTAATGAGTATGCTTTTGCGGCACAGTCGATTGCGGGCTAGATGGTCGATGGTTTGAGACCTGCCCCCCTGCCTGTTTCATAACAGTATTTATACAAAGCGGACTAAAAACGAGGACTGAGTGCCTGAAGTTGCAAACTTCCCATACTTGGCTAATCATTTGGCCCACCCTCTAATATGGCGACGGGGAATCCCCCTAAGGCATAAGGCGAGGGTAAGTGGACGAGGGTGTGTCTTTTAAAGTGTTTGGACCGGATCCAATAATTGGCACAGTTCAGTCAGTCTGTTAACGAAGTCTGTTTTTTCAAGAACATCCTTCTAGTTGGGACACTGACGTCATCAGCTGCACTGGTACCGTTAAGACATGTTTTATGCGGGAGTAGAATGTCAGATTTAGGGAGGCTGTAAAAAAGGCAAAGGAGATAATACCACTTGTGTCATGGAACCTGAATCACATTTCTGTTAAAGAGCACAACAACCCTTATACTGTGCCCCCCTTAAGGACAAGTCGTTGTCACAATCATAGAACAGTGGTTTTAGTTCTGTGGTAGACATTCTGGAACATTGGAGACTAATCACCTTTCACATGTTATTTTCTAATAATCAACATTAAATTGTCATAGCAGCTGTATTAGTGAGATGCATATTCATCCATTGGACCCATGTAAAGTGGCCTTAAACAATTTCATTGCACACTGAGAAATAAAATACACTTGAAGGTGATTCCGCAAGAAGCATTGTTCTAAAGCAAATGCAGTGACTCAAAGTTGGCTACCACTGTTTGAAAGCAATCCAAATAGTTTTTGAGTTCCTCTTCTTAGATGCTTAACAGTTTGACTGTGGTTCCCTCTATGCATTACACTTTAATTATGGTCAGAGGCGCAGATACTGTATTTCACCGTACAATTTACTGTGGCTTTCTCTCTGCTCTCGGAGAGGAATACACAAGGCACAGAGTCGTAAAACAGGGAGGCAAAATTCCCTTCGATGTACATTTTCTTTTTCTACATTTAATAGGATAAACTAGGCCCTGTACAGTCCACTTTAGTGAGTACAATAATTATTTTACAATTTATACACATTAAAACATGGTGCTAAATTGGTTCCAATTGAAATGCAGTAAAGAAAAAAAATGTACTTCCCCCTTGTGATCTGCATAGGGAGGAACCTACAATTCCAAGGATAAATATTTTCTGGGCTGATGATCCAATTTTACAATAGGCCCCATTGAAGAAAAAAAAAAACGAAAAAAAACTAACACCTTGAATAGAGCATGTGACTTCTCCCACCACTCCATAAGACAAAACATGCTATCAAAGCAACCGCTCCTGTTTTCTGCAAACCAGCCACTACATCCATGTCTTCCTCTTCTCTGATTAAAACCCTAGACGGAAAAAAGGCCAATAGTGTCTAACAACCTGTACAACCAGCATGATGCCACAAAAAAACAAACATAATACATTTACATCAACATGTGAGAAATGTCAAATTTCCTTGGTCTTCGTGTAGCCAACCCACATTTGCTTGGTATATGTTTTGTATAATTTGTTTATGCTCGTTTTCTTTTCCTTTTGTTATATTGGGTTTGAATGCAGTACACTCGATGCATTCACACTCTCCCCCCAATTCTTCCCAAGGCCACATTAGGAACATGAAACTGTAACAAAGCGAGATCCAATCCCTCCATTTAGCTCTTCTCTGCAGAAGTAATCTAAAAGATATGAAGAAAAACTGTCTTTTTAACTGCACATTTTTTTTTTTCAATGGAAGAAAAGTAAGCTTCCCAGTGTTTCCCAGTATGAGACAAACTTTCAAATTCATACGCATAACCCGTCCCAGAAAAAAAGCTATTGTTTCTTTTTGTGTCAGGTTTCATGGAATTCAGGCCTTTATGCTACATAAGTGTACACTTTGCGATCCTCTGGTGTCCGCGCCAAATATTCCCGCTCAATGAGTCCTTCAATGCGCTTCTTGATGACTACAGGACTGGGGAGGAATCGCGATCTCAGCTGCTGGGTGACCTAGAGAGACGATACAAACACAGAGACACAAATCAGAACCGGATCTCACATCTAATTACTGACGTTAATTAAATACTAGTACTAATAATAATAACCAGGTGTACCCGAAACACCTCAATCTTCATACACTGTATTCCACTCACCTCTGCTACTAGTACGTTATGCTGCATCTTCTTTCTAGACTTCATGATGCGGACGATGGCCGCCTCAATCTCGTGCTTCCTGTCGTCGTCCACTTTCTGCCGCGTCTCCTTCCTCTCCGGGTCCGACTCTCCTTGCTTAGCGGCGACTAGTGGCCAACAAAAGGAAAACCTGTTTCAGCTGGGAACCACATGACGGCTACATGCACAAGAATATATAATACAAGCTACACAGGTCAGTGGGGTTTTTCCACTACACTATACAAAAGTATGTGGACTCCCCTTCAAATTAGTGGATTCAGCTATTTCAGCCATACCTGTTGCTGACAGGTGTACAAAATGGAGCACAGAGCCATGCAATCTTCATAGACAAACATTGGCCTCAGAATGACCTTACTGAAGAGCTTAGTGACTTTCAACTTGGCACCGTCATAGAATGCCACCTTTCCAACAAGTCAATTCAAATTTCTGCCCTGCTAGTACTACCCCGGGTAAACTGTAAGTGCTCTTATTGTAAATTGGAAACGTCTAGGAGCAACAACGACTCAGACGCGAAGTGGTAGACCACACAAGCTCACAGAACGGGACCGGCGAGTGCTGAAGCGCATAAAAGTAGTCTATCCTGGATGCAACACTCACTACTGAGTTCCAAACTGCCTCTGGAAGCAACGTCAGCACAATAACTGTTTGTCGGGAGCTTCATGAAATGGGTTTCCATGGTCAAGCAGCCGCACACCATCCTAAAATCACCATGCGCAATGCCAAGCGTCAGCTGGAGTGGTGTAAAGCTCACCGCTATTGGACTCTGGAGCAGTGGAAACTCGTTCTCTAGAGTAATGAATCACGCTTCACCATCTGGCAGTCTGACGGACGCCAGGAGAACGCTTCCTCAATGAATGCATAGTGCCAACTGTAAAGTTTGGCGGAGGAGGAATAATGTTTCCCGTTTCAGCATGACAATGCCCCGTGCACAAAGCGAGGTCCATATAGAAATGGTTTGTCAAGATCAGTGTAGAAGAACTTGACTGGCCTGCACAGAGCTCGGACCTCAACCCCATCGAATACCTTTGGGATGAATTGGAATGCCAACTGCGAGCCAGGCCTAATCCCCCAACATCAGTGCCTGACCTCACTAATGCTCGTGGCTGAATGCAAACATGTCTCCACAGCAATGTTTCAATATCTAGTGGAAAGCCTGTTATAGCAACAAAAGGGGGACCCAACTCCATATTAATGCCCATGATTTTGGAATGAGATGTTCGACGAGCAGGTGTCCACATACTTTTAGTCATGTAGTGTATCAGAGGTAGAATCATATAAACTCATTATAGTTCTGTGGGTAGAATGACCCTTTGAAGGTTGGTATACAATGCATTCGGGAAAGTATTCAGACCCCTTTACTTTTTCCACATTTTGTCATGTTACAGCCTTTTTCTAAATTATTTTTTTTATTTTTTTTTAATTGTGTCCACTCAATCTACACACAATACCCCATAATACATAATATTTTAAATATATATAAAACAAATTAAACGTATCAAAATAAAAAAACAATATCAAATTTACATACTTTGTTGAAGCACCTTTGGCAGTGATTACAGCCTTGAGTCTTCTTGGGTATGATGCTACAAGTTTGGCACACCTGTATTTGGGGAGTTTCTGCCATTCTTCTCTGCTGATCTCAAGCTCTGTCAGGTTGGATGGGGAGCGTAGCTGCACAGCTATTTTCAGGTCTCTCCAGAGATGTTCGATCGGGTTCAAGTCCGGGCTCTGGCTGGGCCACGAGGACATTCAGAGACTTGTCCCAAAGCCACTCCTGCATCGTCTTGGCTGTGTGCTTACGGTCGTTGTCCTGTTGAAGGGTGAACTTTTGCCCCAATCTGAGATCCTGAGCGCTCTGGAGCAGGTTTTCATCAAGGATCTTTGCTCCGTTCATCTTTCCCTCAACCCTGACTAGTCTCCCAGTCCCTGCAGCTGAAAAACTTACCCACAGCAGGATGCTGCCACCATAGGAATGGTGCCAGGTTTCCTCCAGATGTGACACCTGGCATTCAGTTCAATCTTGGTTTCATCAGACCAGATAATCTTGTTTCTCATGGTATGGGTCCTTCAGGTGCCTTTTGGCAAACTCCAAGCCTTTTACTGAGGAGTGGCTTCCGTCTGCCCACTCTACCATAAAAGGCCTGATTGGTGGAGAGCTGCAGAGATGGGAGAACCTTCCATAAGGACAACCATCTCCACAAAGTAACTCTGGGTCTCTGTCAGAGTCTGGGTCTCTGTCAGAGTGGGCATCGAGTTCACCTCGCTTCTTGGTCACCTCCCTAACCTTCTCTCCCGATTGTTCAGTTTGGCCGGTTACCCAGCTCTAGGAAGAATCTTGGCTGTTCTAAACTTCTTTCATTTAAGAATGATGGACACCACTGTGTTCTTGCAGACCTTTAATGCTGCAAAAAATGTCTGTGCCGACACAATCTTGTCTCGGAGCTCTACAGACAATTCCTTCGACTTCACGGCTTGGTTTTTACTCTGACATGCACTATCAACTGTTGGACCTTATATAGACAGGTGTGTGCCTTACCAAATAATTTCCAATCAATTGAATTTACCACAGGTAGACTCCAATCAAGTTGTAGAAACATCTCAAGGATGACCAATGGAAACAGGATTCACCTGAGCTCAATTTTGAGTCTCATAGCAAAGGGTTTGAATACTTATCTAAAAACGTTTTTTTGTTTATTATTATTTATTTTTTTAAATTTGCAAAAAATTGATGAGGAAAACACTTAATTTAATACATTTTAGAATGAAATGTGGAAAAAGTCGAGGGGTTTGAACTTCCTGAATGCACTGTGCATACAGTTCAAAGTCACAACGCAATGTTTCAGAAAGCAAGGTTGAAACAAAATAAATCTTGGTTGTTTTTGTGCCATTTCGGTTATGCATGGCTTAGATCTTTGAATCTGTGTTCCACAAGAATGGTCTATATGGTTGTTACCTGTCTGGATCTTGACGCGATGCAGCTTGGAGGTGAACTGGTCATTAACGGTGAACATGTGGCCGTTCTCGATCTCCTTGGACTTGGGCTCCTTGGTGAGGACGCGTTGGGTGGGCTTCCCGCAGGCCAGTGACTGCAGCGCACGCACCAGCTCCCTCTCCGGGATGTCTGTCTCCTGCTGGATCTCCTACACAGCAGTGAGCGAGCGATAGGGACAAAGAGGAGAGAGGGATATGAGGCAGAGGGATCCTTTGATCCATGACTGCATTATACTGAAACCAAATAATACATTCTGTTTATAGAGAAACAAGTGTAACTTTTTCAATTCAATATAATTTTATCCTCTCGTGGAAAGAAATTGCCAGACCACAAATATCAACATCATGCACATATAATAAAGACATCACATTGCCCAAATACATCCCCCCTTATAAACTTGACTTTATTCAGTGATGTTCTACGCATTCAATTAGCGGCTATACCTCAAACATGGACTTCTCCCGGTTGTTGAAGAGCATTAGTATTGTCATCTGGAAGGTGGACACCTGCAGTATGTGCTTCCTGGTGTTGGAGCCTGTTACCTGGGCGCCGCCCACCCCCACCTCTGAGCCGTCCTCCTGGGGGGGAGAGGAAATGAGAGGTCACCACCGGCCACCTTCAGGTAACTCAGTCACAAAGGAGGAATCATCAATGTAGCCTCTGTTCAATCACTGACTATGTCATGCTTATACATACACAAATGTGTGAAATGTTAGTTTAACCCCATCCCCCACACATCCCTGTTCATCCCATCCCAAAAAGGCAAGTACAGCCTTGATGCACCTGCTGTTATCAAGGCCTGATGTTGACATTACCGGTGTGTGTGTGCATGCATCAGTCTGTCAGCCAGGCAAAGGCTGTCCCCTGCATACCTTTTTGATTGGGCCGTAGAAGGTGGCGTTGAGGTCTGCAGAGCCCATGTGATGCTGTAACGTAAGCTGCCTGCCGCTGTGCTTGGCCAGATAAAACCTATGGCCGCAGAGCCAGAGGGGACAGTCACACACTACAGCGTTAAAGATAAACACAGACAAACAAATGGACAGCGCCCCACTTCCACAACCTGCAGCAGAGAATATATGGCCTCTGCTATGCAAAGTAAATGAGAGACAAACCTTCTAAAGACTTCAAATGCATGTCGAGGAGAAGGGGGGATATTACATTTGGGCGTGGCGGACTGCGTTGGCCAGTAACCTGTCGTCAAGACCCTCACTGTGAGATCAACTCCGCCCAACGACACCTGGGGATGAAAGTTAGATCTACGTCTTCCACTGAGGTATCAAAAGCTTCACAAGATGTGCTCTTCGCTTTTGAGAGAGCTAATTGCTAGGTTAAATAGAGAGCAATAGTAATGGCGTCTATTTATAGGCACCAACTCCGCCATGGTTCAAAGCCTGTGGGAAAATGAATGGAGTTGTTGTAGGGTTTTTTGATAAAAGCCAAAAATAAGGTCTGTGGTAAACACAGGCTTAGAAATTATACGTTTTGTTCTATGAGCTAATCATCAGCTAACGTCACATTTTTATGAATGTTTAAGCATTTATGTAATAAATAAAAAAGCACATAAGGCGTCATAATTTATAAAGGTCAGTGCTAGCTGTGCCACCAGAGACTCTGGGTTCGAGCCCAGGCTCTGTCGCAGCCGGCCGCGACCGGGAGGTCCATGGGGCGACACACAATTGGCCTAGCGTCGTCCGGGTTAGGGAGGGTTTGGTTGGTAGGGATATCCTTGTCTCATCGCGCACTAGCGACTCCTGTGGCGGGCCGGGCGCAGTGCACGCTAACCAGGTCACCAGGTGCACAGCGTTTCCTCCGACACATTGGTGCGGCTGGCTTCCGGGTTGGATGCGCGCTGTGTTAAGAAGCAGTGTGGCTTGGTTGGGTTGTGTTTCGGAGGGCGCATGGCTTTCGACCTTTGTCTCTCTCAAGATAAAACTACTAACAATTGGATACCATGTAATTGGGGAGAAAAGGGGGTAAAATACAAATAATTCATAAAGGTAATGTTAATGGACTAATATTATATCATAGAACAAAACATATCTACTAAGCCTATTCTTTCTCCATAGAAATGGCTGAACGAACCAGAAGTAACTAATTTCCGTTTTTTTAGGACTACAAGCTGGCGAGCTCTATGTTCCCCAGAACCAACACTGGACTGGTTCTGGGAGTGGGTGTCTCACCGCCGTTGACTGTAGATGTTGGCGGAACTCATCCATGGTTGTGTTTGAGATGCTCATGTCCCGGAACATGCCTTCTAGTTTGGAGGTGAACTGGCAACCGCACTCCGTCTGGCCAGGGGAACCAGAGAAAGAGAGTGAGAAAGATACAGGATGAGACAGATCTATTAAACAACACTTCACTCGCGCTATCCGTTTCTTTCACACCGACTCTGCACTCAGCTGAGCTGAAGTTCAACACAGTCTCTGTGCAGTTCAAGTTAAAAATGTATTGTACCAGACCTGGGATCAAAATACAATTAAAAATGATTTAAAATACTTTAGCTTTGCTAGCTTGAGGTTGCCTGTTGCAATTGAACCAAATCAAAAAGCACCAAAAGTGCAAACCCCGCCTACATGGCACCCCAAACAGGCTAAAGCAAACGCTCAAAGTATATGAAAGATTTGAAATAGTATTTGAACACAAGGTCGCACTTAGGTATTAGGTATTGAAGGTGCTACAATATATCTGAAAAAAAATTTTTAAAAAAAATAGTTGATGAATGTGTGGCGAAATCTGCACGGAGCCTTCACCGTGCACTGCCACTTTAAGAGAGCATGGGCAGTAAGGAAGGAGGAAATAAAGAGGGCTCATTCAGCTCTTTGGGGAGGGGCTCTTAGGTGGCGCGACAGTTTGATTGAGTGTGCTGTAGAAGTTTTGTTTGTTTTCAGCGTGTGGAGTTTATAGAGTATTTAACTCAATCATCGGTGTAATCGCTCTAGGTCGCGGTTGTTTTCGTTTGGGACCGCGCCCGTTATGGATCACATGGATTAATAGCAACATTGTTGCGAAGCTTTAACATGCAAACCATCGGACAGTCAGACAGTACACCTGCACGCCCGAAGACCACAGCTAAGATCTCTCGTTCTCTTTTTCTCTTCCCTCTATCGTTCCAGTGCTTTACCCTGCAACAGACTCTCTAATTTTCCAATGCACTTCCCATTGAAGTTCATTAGAGCTGGACTATTCTTGCCCTGCCAGAAGTATTTGGACATTCTAGTTAAAAGGGAGGTTGCTTGCAAGTTGTGTATTGTTATGTGAACTGTATTGAGGTGTACTAATGACATGTGGCCGAGAAGACTGTGGACATTTTTAAGGCCTTTGTTGTGTCGATGAACACCCCCCACATTCATACCCTCTGCACTCATCCATTAGAAAATAATACAGATTATTGCAAATCCTATGTTGATGACTGGGTTCGTTCTTGTATGAAGTTGCTGTTGAATTGCTCTGCCATTATTAGTATTATTGTATGAGGTATTCTTGTTGGGGTTACCCCTGTGCTGTGATGTGGGTGTTATATGGTGTGTATTCTCTTTTCTCTCCACTGGCTATCTGGTAAACAGGCTACCCTCTAGGCAGTCTCTTCTGCTGATGTGTGTGGGTCTGGTAGTGGTACTCTCTCTATTCTACTCTTTTCCTTTCGGCATGGTTAATACCTGCCTGGCGCCCAAACAAAATCTTTCTTTACCCCTCTCTAATAAATATCGCTACAAATGTATTAATGGATGGAAGATCTTAAGATATATAGCTACTGCTCTTCCTTAGTCTCTTCACCTTGAGCTTAGAGATCATGTTCTTCTCCGAGTCGTCGGAGACGCTCTTATTGGTGAGCAGCCTCCTGGCCAGGTGCTGTTTGTAGTACCGCTCAAACACATCCTTCTCCTGCATGAACCTGAAGAGCACCATGGCCTTGTCCAGGATCGACTCCACCTCCTGCTCCGTCAACTACACACACAGGACGAGAGGAAAGTGAGCGTTACACAAGCACACACTTTAAATTATTACATTTCAAGCACTCATTTAATCAAATATTGAACTCCTTATACAGTGAGCTCCAAAAGTATTGGGACAGTGGCATTTGTTGTTGTTTTGGCTCTGTACTCCAGCATAGAACGTGTTTCCAAACACTTCTACATTATTTGGATGCTACCATGATTACAGATAATCCTGAACGAGTCAGAAAGTTAGACACACTAAAATCATACCCCCCTAAAAATACTAACCTCCCGTTAGCATGTCTTGGAGGTATGATATGTGTCTAACTTTATATAATTCCAAATGAGTGATGAGGTCAAGCTTTCATTCTTTCAGGCTGTTGTTCAGGAACAATGACAGGGTGCTGGGCCCTGGTCGAAAGTAGGGCACTACGTAGTGAATATGGTGCCATCGGGCTCTGGTTAAAAGTAGTGCACAATATAGAAAATATGGTGTCATTAGGGAAGCAGCCTGTGTGCCCTGAGGGGAGGACGTTTCTCCCCCATTACATCAGAAAACCACCCACTCCTTTTACGCCTTTCTTCAGCTTGTCGTCGATGAACAAGGAGAGGTACTCGGGAGAGCGCGAGTTGAGGTTGAGGAAGTATTCAAAGTCCCCTGCGATGGTCTGCTTGAAGAGCCGGTCGTTGTTGAATGACTCTTGGAGGAAGCGATCGAAACGTGACTTCAGATCCAACAGACCCTGCAGATAACAAAACGGAGGAAGGAAGAAAATGTGACATTATTATTGGAAAGCAGTGGTACTTACTACATGCTCTTGTGTACGCTGCCATCTAGTGAGTTACGGAGAGTTACAGAAATTGCATCCCTGTTGTAGATTTAAAAGCATTCGCTGGAGTTTTCACTATTGTTAAATCTTTGATGGGAACGTAGCCAGAGAGTAATCTTTAGTGGACCCCCCCCTTCCCTGTGTCAATGATGTCACTTCCTGTGTGAGTTACCTGGATGTAATCTACAGGGTTTTTGCCCTCGCCCTCCTCTGACACCAGCGCCTTGCCCTGCTCGCGGAGGTAGGAGCTCATGCACTCACACATTGTCTTCAGTCCGTTTGGCACTCTGCTAAAGAGCTTATACATACACGCCAGGTCTGTGTACACACACACGCACAACATCAGTACAAACACATTAGTATCCAAAGACCACCCACTACACAGAATATATTTCACAATAAATATTGAATAGCTGACATTGATGTGGTACCAAGTATGCACACGATAACAACACACATTCACACAGTGTACATTACTCTATTACTCTGCAAAATACCTCTATAACTCTGCAAAAGGTACACAAACGTCTGACAAACTTTAACATCGGGGTGAAATAGCCCTTTCATTGAAAAAAGAATAAACAATATGTGTCCCAAATGTCACCCTAGTGACTACTTTTGACCAGAGCCTAATCGTCCCCATCAAAAGTAGTTTAATGCATAGGGAATAAGGTGTCATTTGGGACAAAGCCCATAGCTGGGACTGGAGTAGTAATAGTAGTAGCGTGGCACACTGACCCTCGGTCTTTCCATTCTTGAGCATGTGGACGAGGCCCGAGTTCTCCATTTCCACGATGGTCTTCATGTGCTTGGAGATGAGCTCCCGCTCCACCACCTTGACGATGGGCTCCTCCGTCGTCTTGTCCAGGCAGTGCAGTACGCGCTCGATCTCCTCGTTTATCCGTGCCTCCACTTTCTTTATGTACACGCTCGCGCTGTTCTCTGCCAAAAACTTTTGACTTTCCATCTGGAGGGCAAACAAACACGGGGTTAGGAGCACCTTGGGAGATTGAGAGGGCATACACATTATGTATATAACATGATAGTAGGCCAACAACGTATCACCTCAAGTCAACATGCATGACACATTTGGCATTGATGCGAATGAAATGTGTGAATACATGGGTGGGTGGGGATTTCTTACAAACCTGGAAGAACTCTGCAGACATTTCTAAAAACGGGGCCTCAAAGTCCTCTTCGTAAACCGACCTTCCTTCAAGGCCTAAGATCATTAACATCTGGCATGCATTTCTGATCGCTCCCCTGAGAGAGAGAGAGTGTGTGTCAAGTACAGTTGAGTCCCAAATTGCATTCTATTATGGACCTTGGTCAAAAGTAGTGCACTGAATGTAGAAAACATTAGGAACACCTGCTCTGACCGTGTTATAGACTGACCAGGTGAATCCGAGTGAAAGCTATGATCGCGTATGTCACTTGTTAAATCCACTTCAATCAGTGTAGATGAAGGGGAGGTTAAAGAAGGATGTTTAAGCCTTGAGAGAATTGAGAAATGGTTTGCGTTTGTGTGCCATTCAGAGTTTGAACTGCAACGCTGCTGGGTTTTTCACACTCAACAGTTTCCCGGGTGTATCAGGAATGGTCCACCACCCAAAGGACATCCAGCCAACTTAACAACTGTGGGAAGCATTGGGGTCAACATTCCTGTGGAACGCTTTCAACGCGTTGTAGAGTACATGGTCCGACAAATTGAGGCTGTTCTGAGGGCAGAAGGGGATGCAACTCAATATTAGGAAGGTGTTCATAACGTTTTGTACACTCAGTGTATAGGGTGCCATTTAGGTCTGGGTCAGCTCAAAGACTATCAGATACTTTTTTAAATATAACAAAGAGCACGATGAAATAATCATGGATTAGGGTTGTGGTTTTCTTTATCGGGAGAAACACAGCATCCTTGAGCTCAGAAACTGTGGCTCTGTTCGAATTCCTTCAAAGTGCATCCTTCCTCCCTCCCTCGAAACAGTCAATGCTTAGACATGACTGGACAGATGAACACAAGCATTCCACCTCATGGCTTTCACTTTTCCAGTCATTTGTAGTGATTCCACTTATCCAGTAATTTCTTCAACAAAGCTAGGAGTTTGTGTATTTTTTTTTTTTAAAGTCGAAAGGGGCCTGTGTATAGACGGGGGTCATATACCTGTCCACCACCTCGCCCTTCCTCTCTCGTGCGATCATGTCCAGGAGGGTCTGTCGGAGGTGGTCTCGGATGCAGCCGTAGCGCACCACCTGGTCTCTGAAGATGATCAGGCCCAGGTTATAGACGTTCTCCACATTGTTCTGCTGCACGTACACCCGGTCCTGGGAAACAAGAATAAGAGAGGGGTTTTGTCAGTCAAGGTTGATCTTAGGTAAGTTTTGCATTTACCCCACTAACGGTTATGGTTAGGATTGGGAAGCTGATCTGTACTTAAGGGAAACTTCACCCCGGAGCGCGTTTGAGAACTGCAGCCAGGCAGCAATGCATTGCCAGTCCAAGGGATGGTTTACAAGACGACACTGCATTGAGAAATACAGTCAAATCCTAATAACTAAGAAGTGTGCAAGTCTGATCAGCACAAATTATGCATGTCAGCAGTTATGTTTTCTAAAAGTGTGATGATGCAGAACACATATGATGCAAAACATAGCATCAGTTTTACATTTTTACTTAGTGTTGTATCTTGAAAACGTATCTGCTGACTGGATTAAAATAATGCTATGTAACTATGTCTAGAATGAAAACGACATCCTAAAAGTTGTCCCAACTCTCTAAATACATGACTCTGGTAGCTGGTGGTGCCACTCACCATGTACATGAGGATGTCTCTGATCATGACCATGGCCGTCTGGTGGTCGTTCCAGGCTTGGTTCAGTGTTTGGAGGAAGTTATTGTTTAGTGAGTTGAGGACATCTTCCCGTACCTGTGGGGAAGCAGCAGCACAGTCAGGCAGAGCGGCATTTGTTTGATACTACACACACACACACACACACACCACACCCATCTCGATTTCTCTGCATGACACAAGCTCTGTCTGTGAGCCTCTCCCTCCACAAGCTCCTCTCTCTTGAGTGTTTGCGTCACTCACTGTATGTGACTCTAAAGGACACTGTGCTCATCAACTCCAGGCAGAGACGCTATCATCATCCATTTAGTGAAACAGAGCCCAGAACACTGACTCACACACACTATCTCAATGGGAAGTGAACTCCTCTCAGCTCACTATAAATCACCCACTGATGAATCTGTTATGCTTATGTCTAGCAGCCTAAAACACCATCATCCAAATGTAAGACTTTCGAAAACATGTTCAAAACACAAAAAGCCCAATCCATCAATGCCACCTACTTTGATTTGCACAACTGTGTTAATATTGGGTACATTCAGTTGAAATCAATACATTTTTGACAGCACCTCTTCTGATTTAAACAAAACCTTAAACAATTGTAGAAGTGATCAGATGGTGACTTTTTGGACCCGAATGCCAAAACATCAAGTGAAGTTGACCCATTTTTCATACCGCACCATACCATGAGACATCCATGTTTTCATCACTGGAAAAGATAAACGGTTGAGACTGATAAATAAAAAGCTTACAAACTGGGTTGTCAAACAATTTTATAACTTCTGGGAGAAATGTACAGTATATTCAGAAATTATTCAGACCCCTTCCTATTTTCCATATTTAGTTACGTTACAGTCTTATTCTAAAATGGATTAAATAAAATGTGCTCATCAATCTACACACAATACCCCGTAATAACAAATGCGAAAACAGGTTTTTAGAATTTTTGGCATACCTTATTTACATAAGAAGCCTATCAGAAGCTTCTAAAGCCATTACATATTTTTCTGGAATTTTCCAAGCTGTTTAAAAAGGCAGTGAACTTAGTGTATGCATACTAGTGCAAGCATACTTCCAACTTCTGACCTACTGGAATTGTACAGTTATAAGTTAAATAATCTGTCTAAACAATTGTTGGAAAAATGACTTGTGTCATGCACAGTGTAGATGTCATAACCGAATTGCCAAAACTACAGTTTGTTAACAAGACATTTGTGGAGTGGTTGAAAAACTAGTTTTAATGACTCCAAGTGTATGTAAACTTCCGACTTCAACTGTACATGCTTTCAGATTGTCCCATTTATTTTCCAGCGATTGAACATTAGCTAGCAGTACGGAAGGCAAGGGCAGATCGGCCACTCGTCGCCTGATCCTCGCAAGGCACCCTGATCTTTTTCCGTGAAACCTCAGTTTCCTTCTCCAGCGAATCACGGGGATCTGGGCCAGGTTGGGTGTCTGTAGTAGTATATCCCTCACGTTCGACTCATTGAAGAAGAACTCTTTGTCCAGTTTGAGGTGAGAAATCGCAGTTCTGATGTCCAGAAGCTCTTTTTGGTCATAAGAGACGATTGCAGCAACATTATGTACAAAACAAGTTAGAAACAACGCAAAAAAACAATATAGCACGGTTGGTTATGATCTGATAAGACGGCAGCCCTCACCTCCGGCGCCACATTGTCCCATCATACTCTAGCGACTCTTGTGGTGGGCCGGGCACAGTGCACGCTGACACGGTCGCACACTCCTGTCCATATAAGGTCCTACAGTTGACAGTGAATGTCAGAGCACAAACCAAGCCATGAAGTTAAGGGAATTGTCCATAGAGCTTACGAGACAAGATTGTGTCGTGACACAGATCTGGGAAAGAGTACCAAAAAATGTCTGCAGCATTTTTAAGGTCCCCAAGAACACAGTGGCCTCCGTCATTCTTAAACGGAAGAAGTTTAGAACCACCAAGATTCTTCATAGAGCTGGCCTCCCGGCCAAACAGCAATCGGGGGAGAAGGGCCCCCAGGGAGGTGATCAAGAACCCGATGGTCACTCTGACAGAGCCCCAGAGTTCCTCTTTAGAGATGGGAGACCCTTCCACAAGGACAACCATCTCTGCAGCATTCCACCAAATCAGGCCTTTATGGTAGAGTGGCCAGACGGAAGACACTCATCAGCAAAAGGCACATGACAGCCCGCTTGGAGTTTGCCAAAAGGCACTTCTCAGAGAATAAGAAACAAGATTCTCTGATCTGATGAAACCAAGATTGAACAATTTGGCCTGAATGCCAAGCGTCACATCTGGAGGAATCCTGGAACCATTCCTACGGTGAAGCATGGTGGTGGCAGAATCATGCTGTGGGGATGTTTTTCAGCGGCAGGAACTGGGAGACGAGTCAGGATTAAGGGAAAGATGAACAGAGCAAAGAACTGAGAGATCCTTGATGAAAACCTGCAGCGTTCTGCAGCGATGCTCCCCATCCATCCTGACAGAGCTTAAGAGGATCTGCAGAGAAGAATGGGAGAAACTTCCCAAATACAGGTGTGCCAAGCTTGTAGCATCATACTCGAGGCTGTAATCGCTGCCAAAGGTGCTTCAACAAAATACTGAGTAAAGGGTCTGAATACTTATGTAAATGTCATGTTTCAATTTATTTATACATTTGCCAACATTTCTAAAAAACTGTTTTTGCTATTGTTATTACGGGGTATTGTGTGTAACACAATTAAAACACTTTTAGAATAAGGCTGTGACTCAACAAAATGTGTAAAAAGTCAAGGGGCCTGAATACTTTGGTTGTGAATTATTTTTTTACCCCAGCTGCAATAAACTTCCTCATTGCGCAGTATTTGGGCACGCAACAGACATGAACAAAAAGGGTCAACTTTGAGCACCTTTATCTCCTGGATTTTTTGGCATTTAAGTCCAAAAGTTATTTTATGACCCCTTCTTTCATGGGCAAAAATGTATGAAAAGGTTGTTTAAATCAAAAGGAATGCTGTCAAAAAGTGATTGAATTCAATTGAATTTACCCTATTTCTCTAATTGCAAATGTGGGGGACAGGAACAGAATGTCAACGGGGGGTAATTAGTTCTAATTCTGAGATGCCAATTGGGTGGTGTTTTTTTTTAAGGCCAATGCTGAAATATTGACATCCACAGCGATGATTGGTCATCTCAAAAGGTAGGCATGCCGCCCTACATAGGGCTGTTATGGTGACCGTATTACAGCAGTCATGTTAGCGGTCATCTGATGCCTATGAATGTCATTAGTAGCCTACCAAACATTCTAACTCAACACACTATTGTCCCTCTAATCACTCTGACATCAATGCAAATGCAATCGAAAATCACATTAAACACTTCATGAGAGCCCTGGCATTCAGTTTGAGCGGAATAGGATCACCTGTTGCGCAGGGAGAGCCAGCTCCTCATAGGTGGTTGATGCATGGAATAAAAGTGTTCCTGTTGCGCAACATTTCTATAGGCTATGCAATTGCGTGAGAACAACAGCGCCAATTGGCCTATATGTTTTTGCTAATGTTAGTATCACAACTGAAGTGGACAAATAACTCCAAACATAGCCTATAGGCCCAAGACCCCTGAAACATGGTTGGAGAGCCCATAGCCTACAGAGCTTAGTGAAACATGTTCTTATAAGCCCAGTCATTGCGCAAACGCACATGAAAATAGAGTTAACTTTCCACTATTTAATACAAGTGGATCCTACCTTTCCTGTGCTGCAATATTTATTGGAAAATTCGTAAAAATGAAACACATTAATCCGCTTTACAAACAGTGTAGCCTACCTGGCATATTAAAAACGTAACTGCACATAACCTCCATTCGAATGCAGGCTATGGATGAGCTTCCCTTTCATGCAACTTTTTTCAACTCATCCTTTGTCACACCATGAAGCCTTAGAATGTATTAGAAATCAAAACATATAGCCTAACGTTTGCATCACAAGTAAAGTTGCATAAAAATCTATAAATTAAGCATATAGGAGGACCTGTTTCTTCGTTAACTGCTCAACACAGAATAGACGCATATGCTCACTCCCTCATATCGTTTGATGAAAAATAACCTTTACATTTTATTCAGTTATTTTCAATTGTATTGTTCTTACTATAAAATAATGCCACAGGAATTATAAGCAAATCTTGCACGCCCATAGCCAGATCAGGGCCTAACATAAGGACGACTCAGAATATGCTATTCGTTCTTCTGAAATAGGCTACATCTTCTTCATATCATAAATGTTTCTTTAGACATGCCTAAAATAATTTGTAGGCTATATTAAATGGATTTTAGACTTTTTTTAAATGTAGATGTTCCAAAAGGTCTGCATCAGTGGATTTACTTTTTGCATCAATTACAATGAGACTGGCAGTTATTTGAACGACAATCACCCGGCTGACAAAATATCATGACCGTCACAGCCCTAGCCCTGCATAGATATTTCGTTGGCCCAGTAATATCATTGTTTCCAAAATAGTTTGCAGACGCTATAGCTTCACGGCTTCGAGATAATCTGATGCTGCTTTTCATTCAGTAGAATATGTGGTTTAAACAGGAATGTTATAGGGATCATGTGATACACAAACTATCCTCAAAGGCTATTGCCTTTGTGACGCAGTGGTCTAAGGCACTGCATCGCAGTGTTTGAGGCATCACGACAGACCTGGGTTCGATCCCAGGATGTGTCGCAACCAGGAGACCCATGAGGCGGCGCACAATTGGCCCTGCGTCGTCCGGGTTAGAGGAGCGTTTGGCTGGCCGGGATGTCCCTGTCCCATCGCGCTCTAGAAACTCCTTGCGGCGGGCTGTGCGCATGCACGCTGACGTCGGTCGCCAGTTGTACGTACACATTGGTGCAGCTGGATTCCGGGTTAAGCGAGCAGTGTGTCAAGAAGCAGTGCGGCTTGGCAGGGTCGTGTTTCGGAGGATGCATGGCTCTCGACCTTCGCCTCTCCCGATTCCGTACAGAAGTTGCAGCGATGGGACAAGACAGTAACTGCCAATTGGATATCACGAATAAGGGGTAAAAAGTACACAAAAATAAAATAAAGGCTATCACAATCACTGATTTAAAGTACCAAAAGGCAGATTGATCTGCTTTCTAGTACCTACACGACTGGACAGAACAAAACCAAAAATACAAATCCTCTATGAAACAGGAGGCTTTTTCAATCAGCCGAGCTTGTCAAAGATCAGGACTGTGTGTGTATTACTGAAAGAGGGCCTTCAAATCTCCAGTCAGATGCCTATGGGCCCTAGTGGAGCTGGGCCTTCTGATAGAGGAATTGGGATAACTTATCTAATTTCATTTCCAACTACTAAATACAAGGCTGATGAATGAACGGGAGCAACTCATGTTCTGCAAGTCCGCGGCATCCAGCCATAGTCAAACAGATCTCTGGAGCTTTTCCACAGTAAAAGGTTTAATGAGCGCTCCATTTCATCATGCTGTCAGCATACCAAACAGGCCCAACACTGAACAGGCCAAATCAGCCTTTAATTTAATATGACCTGGATTCATGTGACAGGATTTCACAAGATTTGTTTCCTTGCTTTTCAACAATTAAAATTATTTCGTGGTCAAGCTGAGTAACTTCTTGTGGTTAAGCTCAGTGACTATTCTCAGACTCCAGAGATCCTGCAAATGTACTGACGGAAAATACGCTAAAGACCTGCCAGTGATTTTATAAGGGTGATTATTACCACATACCCGCACAAATCCAGCAAAGGGGACGTTAATCCAGACCCAGGTCGTGTTCATGAGGCACCAAAAGAAAGAAAACTGGTTGAAACAGGGAGGGACTACCTGGACTCGTCCAATAAGAAACTTTTTTTCATTGTTTGTTGCAAAATGTTTTTAAACGTTTTCCCATCGCATGGGAAGCAGCACCCAGTACTGAATCAACATCCTGTCCTGCGCTGGGATGAACACATTAATCTACCACCATGCGTTCATTGTAGAGGTCGACCGATTATGATTTTTCAATGCCAATACTGATACCGATTATTGGAGGACCAGACAAGCCGATACCGATTAATCGGCCGATTTTATTATTTTATTTATTTGTAATAATGACAATTACAACAATACTGAATGAACACTTATTTTAACTTAATATAATACATCAATAAATTCAATTTAGCCTCATAAATAATGAAACATGTTCAATTTGGTTTAAATAATGCAAAAACAAAGTGCTGGAGAAGTAAAAGTGCAATATGTGCTATGTAAGAAAGCTAACGTTTCAGTTCCTTGCTCAGAACATGAGAACATATGAAAGCTGGTGGTTCCTTTTAACACGAGTCTTCAATATTCCCAGGTAAGAAGTTTTAGGTTGTAGTTATTATTGGAATTATAGGACTATTTCCCTCTATTCCATTTGTATTTCATTAACCTTTGACTATTGGATGTTCTTATAGGCACTTTAGTATTGCCAGTGTAACAGTATAGCTTCCGTCCCTCTCCTAACTCCTCCCTGGGCTCGAACCAGGACCACAACGACAACAGCCACCCTCGAAGCAGCGTTACCCATGCAGAGCAAGGGAAACAACCACAGGCTCAGAGCGAGTGACGTTTAAAACGCTATTAGCGCGCGCTAACTAGCCAGCCATTTCACTTCGGTTACACCAGCCTCATCTCGGGAGTTGATAAACAGCACAATGCTTGACGCACAACGAAGAGCTGCTGGCAAAACGTACGAAAGTGCTGTTTGAATGAATGTTTACACGCCTGCTTCTGCCTACCACCGCTCAGTCAGATACTTAGATACTTGTATGCTCAGTCAGATTATATGCAAAGCAGGACACGCTAGATAATATCATCAACCATGTGTAGTTAACTAGTGATTATGATTGATTGCTTTTTATAAGATAAGTTTACCTTGGCTTACTGCATACTGCGTAACAGGCAGCCTCCTTGTGGAGTGCAACGAGAGAGAGGCAGGTCGTTATTGCGTTGGACTAGTTAATTGGATCCCCCGAGCTGACAAGGTGAAAATCTGTCGTTCTGCCCCTGAACGAGGCAGTTAACCCACCGTTCCTAGGCCGTCATTGAAAATAAGAATGTGTTCTTAACTGACTTGCCTAGTTAAAGAAAGATTAAATAAAGGTGTACTAAAAAAAGTATTATTCATTTTTGTTTTTTATCGGCAAAATCGGTTTCCAAAAATACCGATTTCCGATTGTTATGAAAACTTGAAATTGGCCCTAATTAATCGGCCATTCAGATTAATCGGTCGAACTCTAGTTCATTGGCCTTACTTTGTTGATGAGGTGCTCGGTGACCACCTCCCGGAGGCCCGTGTAGAGCTTCTCGCCGTGTTTGTGCAGCACCATGGTGTAGGCATTCCTGTAGAGCTCCTCAAAGCTCAGCCCGCTGTTGTTCTTCCTCTGGATCTCCTGGATGGCATTCTTCAGAAGGTCCCAGATGTTGTTGACATACTTTTCGTCCATCGTCATCTGCAGCGGACAAAGGAAGTAAGAGTGAGAGGAGAACAGAGAAACGGACTGACAGGTCAAAGTTTCAGGGATCGTTGGCTCCCTCGTTTGAGGGAGAACTGGAACAAAGCAGCTTGATAAAAATTGTGGCTATGCACACAATGTCTATCAGTCTCCTGCTAGGCTAGCTTACTTCTTTAGGTGAGAGAAACAAGTCTACACTTGCTGCACTTCCGCAACCCAAAAATCCCTACTGATTTAAAGAGTAGCCTGTACTATGATGCAATATCTAACAGTTTGAGTGTAACATTGAGAAAAGAACCCCTTCTCCAGAAAATACATGATTTATATTCCGACTTTTGACCTTATGTAAACGTATATAAAACAAATCACTTTAAGGGAAACCGAGTAGGTGTGCCCCAATTTGTGTTCCTTGTGATGAACAAAAATAAATAAAAAATCGTACTGTAATATCATGATAATATTCCCAATAAGGTTTCATACAGACCATAACATGAATGAAAGCGTTTCATATTTTCCATATCATATTGCTCACGACCACCTCTAACTGTGTCTCATAACATTTCCCATTCCCCTAACTTCTCCTTTTAACTGGACAGACAGTAAATGGCACTGCAGCCAACCATCACACTCAGCTAAACATGCCATATTCACAGCTTGATATAAATCCAGTCCCCTTTGGTTGTCACGCTCAACCATGGCCTGTTAAACCTGGAGGCTCTCCAAAGTGAGGCTGGCCGAAAGATGCATAGCAAGGTGTTTGGATATGGCACCATCCACATGGGGTTGAAGTGTAGTCCATCAACTGGATGCACACACAACGTATGGATCTGTGCAAATCTGCTTTTTTGATTTAAAAGATATTTCATATCAGCGAGAAATAAGGGGCATATGTTGCGAAAACCTTTTCGCAAGCGGTGATTATTTACGTTTTTAAACTTTAAAACACAGCGTCAGAATTGTAGTTCACAGAGCCAACCGTGGGCGACGGCAACTGCTGAGAGCTAGGGGATCATTGAGGATTCAGTGGAGGCACATCCATCAGAACTGAATACTGGGCCTCCCGAGTGGCGCAGCGGTCTAAGGCACTGCATTACAGTGTTGTGGCGTTACTACAGGCTGGGGTTCGATCCCAGGCTGTGTCATTACCGGCCGTGACCAGGAGTCTGATAGGGCAGTGCACAATTGAGCCAGCGTCGTCCGGGTTACGGGAGGGTTTGGTCGGGCGGAACTTTACTTGGCTCACCGCACTCTAGCGACTCCTTGTGGCAGGCCAGGTGCCTGCAGGCTGACGATGGGACATGATCATAATCACAAAAGTGGGGAGGGAAAAAATGTAGTTTTCCTTTAAAAGACATGAATACTGATCTTCTGATTACTGATTTCATCCAATAGCTTTCGTCCATTAACTTATCAGCAAACGGTTTCCCAATGAAACTTAGACTAGCTACTTGACAGAAAGTAACAAACTGGCTATTACAATCGATGCAAAATGTTAGATAAGTTAAAGTTAATTGGGGTATCAATGTTTAATTGGCATGTAACAAAAACGTGATTCAGCAAACCATGTCATGCAAAATAACGTTACACAACAATACTCTCCGACCCACCAGTTTCTGAATTGACTAAATACAACAAACAAACAGAGGCCACAAACAAAGCTACGACGCCAAATATTTACTTAATGTTAACTAGCTAAACTAGCTAGCAATATTTTTTTCTTCCTCCGGATAAAGTGTGTACAGTAACGTTATCTAGCTAATGTTAATTAATCATTCAACAGTAACCTTACTAGCTAGCTAAGAGTTGGTAGGTAGCTAACAGTATATGAGCTAGCAAGCAGCTATCCATAACCTCTAGTAGGGGGCAGCTAGCTAACGTTACTTTGTTTACTGAAAGACCGGCCTTGCAAACTGCACTCCCAAGCTAGCTAGTTACTCGACCCTCGGCGGTCCAGTCACCGCCTGCTGGCAGGGACAGGTCCTATCAGCGGTGTGTACTTACAGGAAAGGCTCGTATTCTCATCTTGGTGTCCTTTTTGGTGCCGCCTTTGCTCAGATTGGACATGGTTACTTCGTCTGTGTGTTCTGTATTTACATGAAAATGTGATCTGGTTAGGTACAGGGAAGTATAGTTGTGGAACAGCTTCCACTAGACCTTCCTCGCTGGTCCGTAATTGGTTGTTGACAACCAAATGTCAATGTTGCTCTAACGTAGATCTCCCCACACAGCAATGGCGGACTGCCTAGCTACAGTTCTCACTGCGCAGAGCTCACACGCTGCAACTCACGCGAGACTAAGGGTATGGGCTGGATGTTGTACTTTTCTGATTAATTAAATGTGTTGGTCAATAAATTCCAAAGGGCTTTGCCAAACACGTAATTATACTATAACATAGCTAGGCCATTTATAGCAGACGCTTTCATCCAAACCGACATAGTACCTACTTTTCCCTCCTTCGTATTAAGCTAGTTTTGGGTCTCAAATTGGGACTGCCCTTCATCCATTTCTAAAATGCTGAGCTACAGAATGAACTTATATGATAGGCTTATCAAATAGGTACAAATATTAGGTAGGCTATTTCATATTCATATATTCATATTTCACAAATGCAAATGCTTAATTGTTTTTATAGCGTACCAACACCTCCATCCCGGCTTACTAGAAATGATTTGGGCTCTGCCCTTGGATGTCTGCATTGGACATCATTTGGCCTTCGTGGAGTAGCCGTGTACCACCACCCTCTCAATATATATCATTAGTCAAATGCAGACTATATCACACCAGAGTTATATCCAGATATAAAGATGGAAAGCTTAGTTCTAAAACTGTTGATCACCTTACATGAGATTTTAACTACAGTCAACCATTATTATGAGGTAAATATATGGGCGCGTCGTAAATTCACTCTGGCTATCTACTCCGATTCCAGAGTGTGCCACTCCGAGTGTGCTAGTGCGCAGAATAACTGACGCGTTTACGAACGCTCAACACCTGTTGAATATGGCCGGTGTCGGTAAACGTCTGCAAAAATGCGTATTTAAATTGTTGTCAGCAGCACAGTTAGTCACCAACGCTCTGGATAACATGAAAACAGCCTAACCAGCTCTGCCAGGGCGAGTAAAATTGTCAGAGTGAGGTGTTCTCTCAGTTGTGTCTGGAAGTAGCTAGCAAACTAGCCAGTTAGCTTGGGTGCTTGACTGCCATTGTGTGGTCAGAACGCTCGGAACAACCCTACTCGGCCAGAGCGTCCAGTCTATTTGTATAAATGTTCGATTTTTTTCTTCCACTTTGACATTACAAGGTATTTTATGTAGATAGTTGACCAAAAATGACAATACAATACATTTGAATCCCTTTAACACAACAAATTGTGGAAAAAGCTAGAGGGTGTGAATACTTTCTGAAGGCACTGTATTTCTATAGAAAAATAGCATTTTTATTCTCAACTTCTTAGTTAACTCGCCAATATGCTTTTTAAATGCCCAGATATTTGTAAGCAATGTGGGCACCATTATGCTTAAATCATTAGAATAATTTTTGTGTGCTCTAGAAAACAATATATACTTTGTTTGACCTGCATTCAATACAAATGTAATGCACATTGACAAGTGAAACAACTTTAACAAATGATTTGTGAAGTAATTCCCCTTCTATAATTTAACATGGCCATCATACTGCATGGTTTTAAGAGATTTAAAGGTCCTATGCAGCCATTTTTAACTCAATATCAATTTGTATTTTTGTACTTGTATTGATTATGGATCCCCATTAGTTCCTGCCTGTCACGGTCGTCCTCCTCTTCATCTGAAGAGGAGAGGCGAGAAGGATCGGAGGACCAAAATGCGGCGTGGTATGTGTTCATGATGAATATTTAATAAAAGAAAGCACTGAACACTGAATACAAACTATACAAAAACAATAAACAAATAACGACCGTGAAGCTATAAATGAGACCTGTGCTGACACAAGCAACTAACATAGACAATCACCCACCAACAAACAGTGAAACCCAGGCTACCTAAGTATGATTCTCAATCAGAGACAACTAATGACACCTGCCTCTGAGTGAGAACCATACTAGGCCGAAACATACAAATCCCCAAATCATAGAAAAACAAACATAGACTGCCCACCCCAACTCACGCCCTGACCATATTAAATAAATACAAAAACAAAGGAAATAAAGGTCAGAACGTGACACTGCCAAAGCAGCAGCTACTCTTCCTGGGGTCCAGCAAAATTAAGGCAGTTTATACAATTTTAAAAACATTACAATACATTCACAGATTTCACAACACACGGTGTGCCCTCCTACCCCTACTCCACCACTACCACATATCTACAGTACTAAATCCATGTGTATGTATAGTGCATATGTTATCGTGTGTGTGTATGCACGTGTCTGTGCCAATGTATGTGTTGCTTCACAGTCACCGCTGTTCCATAAGGTGTTTTTTGAATCTGTTTTTTAAATCTAATTTTCCTGCTTGTGTCAGTTACTTGATGTGGAATAGAGTTTCATGTAGTCATGGCTCTATGTAGTACTGTGTGCCTCCCATAGTCTGTTCAGGACTTGGGACTGTGAAGAGACCTCGTGTGGCATGTCTTGTTCATTCATTTCGGGGTAACAATTAAGGGTAACAATTAAGGGTAGCACTTTAATAATAAATCCACATTATAAAGCATTTATAATAGATTAGTAAATGGTTTCTTCATCATTTATTAATCATTACTCCCACATTTTGTAAATGTTAGTTACATAGTTATTCACACATTTATAAACAACTTTTAAAGTATTTAATAATTATTCGTTTTATATATATATATATATATATATATATATATATATAGAGATACTTATAAACCATTTACTAATCATTAGTTAAGTGGTCTCATCTGAAATGTGGGCTATTTATACTTTATACTTTACTTAAAAATATTTAATTTTATTACTTTTACCCCCTTTTTCTCCCCAATTTCATGGTAGTTACAGTCTTGTCTCATCGCTGCAACACCCGTACAGACTTGGGAGAGGCGAAGGTCGAGAGCCGTGCGTCCTCCAAAACACAACCCAACCAAGCCGCACTGCTTCTTGACACAATGCCCACTTAACCCGGAAGCCAGCCGCACCACTGTTTCGGAGGAAACATTGTGCACCTTGCGACCATGTCATCGTGCACTGCGCCTGGCCCGACACCAGAGTCACTAGTGTGCGATGGGACAAGGACATCCCTGCCAGCCAAACCCTCCCCTAACTCGAACTCAGAATCTCTAGTGGCCCAGCTAGCACTGCGATGCAGTGCCTTAGACCACTGTGCCACTCGGGAGGTCCCCTTTAGAAGTACTTTAGAAATGTTTTGAGTGACCAGTGTAATTTCTCACAAAAAGTTGGACATGCCATTATTAGACATTCCAGCAGTGCCTGATTCTCCTTAAGGTCTCAAAATGGTCCTTAGAACATATCAATGGTTAAACAATAAGCACACAAAACAAAGGATGTTTAAGACAATATATTGAACAGTTTATTCCAAAACAGTCACACCTTTGTAATAATGTAACGTGTAACTTTAGATACTCCGTGCTGAGTAAAATAACATTTTTAGTCTGAAAATGCAAACATAAGCATTTCTTGGCAATGGCTTTTCTACTAAAAGTCTGTATTGCAGTCACTCTTTTAGCGCAATCTAATCACGGTTAACTCAGAACAGCAATCTCTCCTAAGTTGGTCAGCTGTATGATTAAATTAAGGGTCCATACCATAGAGATAGATAGAGGGCTCATCTTTGTGTCTTTTCCGTCTGTGTCAGCATGGGCAGTGCCATTGAAGCAGTAGTTAATTTGCTTCTTCATGATTGGCTGATCCCTCCTGATGACCCGGTTGGACATGACTCCAACGGGGTCACCAGCAGGGATCAGCCAATGTAGTTGGAAGTCCCAACCAGTTGACTGCATTAGAATGCTGAAAGACCTCAATGGCGCTGCCCATGCCAATACGGTCTTTTGGCCACTAGAGGCCATATATAATTCTTTATATGTTAGAAATTGGGAGTCCTGTTTGCGAAATCTTCACCCTAGTAAACGCAAACATTCAGGACAACGCGCAGTAATCAAATATCTCAATACATTATTTCACTGAACTATCCCATTGTATTTAAAGAGTTACTAGCTAAAGGCCCAGTAAAGGTGTCACCAAATAAAGCCATGTGTGAAAATAGTCGGTGGTTAAAAGCCTGAAGCATTGGAAGCATTTAAAGGTTATACATGTAACATTTCTACCTTTAAATCCTACATGTAACATTTATATAAAAATCCAGGTGTTGGCAGAAAGTTACTAACTGGCCAGGTGTTGTATGTTGGCTACATCTCCTTGTTTTATGATTTGTTTGTGAGGTTGACAATATTCACAGTACAACTCTTCGTTAAGTCCTTGCAACAGTTGTTCTAAGCTATTTTGAGACCTTAAGGACCACCAGGTCACAGGAGGTTGGTGGTACCTTAAATGGGGAGAACGGGCTCGTGGTCATTTCTGGACCGGTATCAGTGGAATGGTATCAAATACATGAAAGACATGGTTTATGTGTTTGATGCCATTCCATTATGAATAAACTATTTACTAATCCATTATAAATGCTTTACTGAAAACTAGCTGTTATTGGCAGAGAGGTTTGGAAATCTCCTTCTTATTGGTCTATTAACGAATTTACCACCCGGTGACGTCACCAGACAGGCCAAAATTGCATCCCACCAAAACAGGCTGAAATTTCAGGTGATCTTTTCAAATAGCTCTTACACTAAAAGGGCATTATCAGAATTTCACAATTTCACAGACGTATTCCAACCTCATAGTGTGGAAATATATACAGTATAAAACACAGGAAATCACATTTTGACTGCACTGGGCCTTTAGGAATATTATTATATTGTTGTTCTGTGTGTGTATGTGTGTGTGTGTGTGTGTGTGTGTGTGTGTGTGTGTGTGTGTGTGTGGTGGCAGTGGTGGAAAGGGGGGTAATACGGTGGTTTCAGGTAGATTAATCTAATAATAGCCAATTGATATTGAGCATGATATTGAAATCTCAATCAACCACGACACCGGGGCCCTCTGTCCACCAACATGATTTTATGACCACAACTTAAGTGAATCAGACATCGACATGTGTGTGGCATATCAAGAAGCTGATTAAACAGCATGGTCATTACACAGGTGCACCTTGTGCTGGGGATAATAAAAGGCCACTCTAAAATGTGCAGTTTTGTCACACAACACAATGTCGCAGATGTTTCAAGTTTTGAGGGAGTGTACAATTGGCATGCTGACTGCAGGAATGTTAACCAGAGCTGTTGCCAGATAATTGAATGTTAATTTATCTTCCATAAGCTGTCTCCAATGTCGCTTTAGAGAATTTAGCAGTACATCCAAACACATGTAACCATGCCAGCCCAGGACCTCCAAATCCAGCTTCTACACCAGCGGATTCGTCTGAGACCAGCTACCCTGACAGCTGATGAAACTGTGGGTTTACACAAACAAAGAATTTCTGCACAAACTGTCAGAAACCGTCTCAGGGAAGCTCATCTGCATGCTCATCATTCTCACCAGGGTCTTGACCTCACTGCAGTTCAGCGTTGTAACCAAATTCATTGGGCAAATGCTCACCTTCGATGGCCACTGGCATGCTGGAGAAATGTGCTCTTTACAGATTCATCCCGGTTTCAACTGTAGATGGCAGACAGCGTCATATGGGCGAGTGGTTTGCTGATGTCAACGTTGTGAACAGAGTGCTCCATGGTGATGGTGGGGTTATGGTATGGCAGGTATAAGCTGCAGACAATTAACACAATTTCATTTTATCGATGGCAATGTGAATATACAGAGATACCGTGATGAGATCCTGAGGCCCATTGTAGTGCCATTCATCCGCCGCCATCACCTCATGTTTCAGCATGATAATGCACGGCTCCATGTCACAAGGATCTGTACACAATTCCTGATAACTGAAAATGTCCCAGTTCTTCCATGGCCTGCATACTCATCAGACATGTCACCCATTGAGCGTGTTTGGGATGCTCTGGATTGATGAGTACGACAGCGCGATCCAGTTCCCTCCAATATCCAGCAACTTTGCACAGCCCAAATTGAAGAGGAGTGGGACAACATTCCACAGGCCACAATCAACAGCCTGATCATCTCCACGGAAAGGATATGTGTCATGCTGCATGAGGCAAATGGTGGTGCCACCAGATACTGAATGTTTTTCTGATCCACTCCACTACCTTTTAAAAAAAAAAAGATATCTGTGAATAACAGATGCATATCTGTATTCCCAGTCATGTGAAATCCATAGATTAGGGCTTAATGAATTTATTTAAATTGACTGATTTCCTTTATATGAACTAACTCTGTCAAATCTTTGAAAATGTTCCATGTTGTGTTTATATTTTTGATCAGTGTATTTGATTGTTTGTGTTTATTTTATTTTATTATTTATAATTATTCTTGCTTTTTTGTGTGTGTGAAGTTTGTGATGCTAAATGTTTTTATCTATCAGCCTATGGACTATAGATTAAAACTAGCCAACTGGCTAAATCCAGCACATTTACAGAAATGTGAATTAACAATGTAGACCTACATTGTCTGTCAAATAAATAAATGAGTCGTTTTATTTCAAATATTTAATTTAAGCCATTTGTTGAACGTCACATTGATAGCCTATGTGACTGGGACCTTCTGCACCTAGATGCCCCTGTTTGTACGGAGTTGAGATCATTTCAGCGCCTCTATCGCCTGAACAGGGCATTTGACACTCCTCTCGACCGCACGGCGCACCAACGCCCTCGTCAACAGCTGGAGATGGGTGAACGGCTTTCTTCAGTCACTATTAAAATGCACAGAGGCAGAAGTGATGGAATAAGGAGCTGAAGCTTTTGTGGATATACAGGATATAGACCTAGGCATATCACTTGAATGAAATATATTCATGCAGGCTGTCGACAGAGATAATGTTGTGTGTTAGAGTATGTGGTCCCAAGCTCTCCAGAGATGTGTTTCTACTTGGGGTCGTGTTTTTGCAAGAATAAATTGGGAATAAAGGTTTGCAGACACAGTGTCGGCAGAATCCAAACCAAAAGAGATGGTAAGTTGTGTGTGTCGACCCATAAATGAACTCATAGTGACAGATAGTCTAAACTGATATGTTACAGTATAGGCAGGCATATGTTTATAGCATGAGGCCTCAAATCTTACCCTATGTGGTCCGGAGCCGGCTGGTTTTCTGTTATACCTGACAATTAATTGCACACCCCTGGTGTCCCAGGTCTAAATCAGTCCCTGATTAGAGGGGAACAATAAAGAAATGCAGTGGAGCTGGCGTCGAGGTTCAGAATTGAGTTTGAGGGTTATATAGGCTACTGGACTGAACTGATGGACAATAATAATTCAATGTGTTTCCAGTAGTAGGCTTACTCATTAGGCTACAATGATGATTCAATAGGCTGAAGTCGCTGGTTGTTGACAAGTTTGGCGAAGAGACATGGTGAAGCTCAGGAAACAATGTCATTAATCAACACTGGACTCATTAACATCATATTAGACTATATGGAAGTCTCTTGATAATTTAATAATTGCAATAATATGTTGCGTAATTCCAGAAAGTGGCGTTAATGGCTAGCGTTGAGTTTGGTCCATCTCTCAGCGTGGAACTACAGGCTAGCTAATTGATGGATTCATTCACTGCTTGCTGTTTAATGGTCATCAAAAGGATGTGTAATCTGCTGAAATTAGTTCATAAGGGTAGGCAACAACACATCTGCCATGCTGATCCTCAACATGGGGGCCCCTCAGGGGTGCGTGCTTAGTCCCCTCCTGTACTCCCTGTTCACCCACGACTGCCTGGCCAAGCATGACTCCAACACTATCATTAAGTTTGCTGATGACACAACAGTGGTAAGCCTGATCACTGACGACGATAAGACAGCCTATAGGAAGGAGGTCAGAGACCTGGCAGTGTGGTGCCAGGCCGATAACCTCTCCCTCAACGTGAGCAAGACAAAGGAGCTGATTGTGGACTACAGGAAAAGGAGGGACAAACACGCCCCCATTCACATCGACGGGGCTGTAGTGAAGCGGGTCGAGAGCTTCAAGTTCCTTGGTGTTCATATCACCAACAAACTATCTGTCACACCCTGATCTGTTTCACCTGTCTTTGTGCTTGTCTCCACCCCCCTCCAGGTGTCACCCATCTTCCCCATTATCCCCAGTGTATTTAAACTAGTGTTCTCCGTTTGTCTGTTGCCAGTTCGTTTTTTTCGGCAAGTCTATCAGCGTTTTCCCCCTTGCTTCTGTCTTTTTCTAGTTTTCCCGGTTTTGACCATTCTGCCTGCTCTGACACTGCCTGCCATTCCGTACCTTGTCACATCACCCTGGATTATTGACCTCTGCCTACCCTGACCCCGAGACTGCCTGCCGTTCTGTACCTTATGGACTCTGATCTGGATTACTGACCTCTGCCTGCCCTTGACCTGTCGTTTTGCCTTCTAGTAATAAACATTTGTTACTTCGACACTGTCTGCATCTGGGTCTTCTGCTGAAACATGATACTATCATGGTCCAAACACACCAAGACAGTTGTGAAGAGGGCACGACAATGCCTATTCCCCCTCAGGAGACTGAAAATATTTGGCATGGGTCACCAGATCCTCAAAAAGTTCTACAGCTGCACCACCGAGAGCATCTTGACCGGTTGTATCACTGCTTGGTATGGCAACTGCTCTGCATTTTGTAACATAACAAAATGTGGAAAAAGTCAAGGGGTCTGAATACTTTGTGATAAACACTCCAAACAGCCTACTCGACCGTTCAGAGGCGTCCGCATGGACCTAGCGCACACATTGTTGCCTTGTTTTGCATCTCATTCCAATGATAAAACTGGGGGGGACAAAAATGCATTTTCAGAATGTGGGGGGGACTTGTCCCCCTGTCCCCAGTGAAAGTTGCGCCTCAGCATATGCTATAGAAACTCTGATCATCTCTGATGATCTCCAAAGAATTGTCCCAAAACTATCTCAATAACCCAACACAACACAACCAGTTTTCCACATGGTTTGAAAGTGAACCTTCTTGTGCAATTTTGCCATAACATGAATTTCCTCCAATGTGTCCCTCGCATTATCCATCAGGACATACAGCAATCATTGCAGAGGAAACACCAATCTGAGGGAGTGTGTAGGAACCACTGGAAGACTGTTGGTCCAGCTTGGGAAGTGTAAAGCCCAAAAATCTCTATTCATTCATTTTCTAATGGATTTGCTCAGTCCGCCTCAGATATCGATAAAGCCCGGCAATTCCATCTTTCTTGTCTTGGTATCACTAATATGTGTTAACTTCACGTACAGGCAAACTCTTGAGAGGATTTGAGCCAGTCTACCAGGAGAACCTTTGCATCGACCTGAAGACATTTTGCAATGCCTTTCCCTTCCATATAGTGTTCGATGAGGAGATCGAAAAATATTATCTCCCAGATTCTCTCTTGGTATTGAGTACCTACACCGTTTAAATGTTTTATTTTTTTCTTAAACTTTGATTCAGCTTTAAAAAAATGCATAAACTGTACATTTGTTATTACATTTTTTATTTAACCTTTATTTTTAGGTTTTCTCAATTAAATGTTTTGTTGTTGTTGTTGTTGTTGAAACCAAATATCACTCAATGCCAACTGTTATATTGTATTATTAACAAACCCGTATTCAAGTTGCAACTTATTTCTTTCAACACTTAACTTACTTTTCTCCTTTGGTTAAACCTAATAAATAACATAAATACAAACTAATATATATAGGCTACTACAACCCATCTTTTTCATACTGTACCAAGTAAAATTTTCACTTTGGAGTTACCGATCCAAATTTTTTCAATTGGGTTACAAGCAATTACTGTAAATCAGTTTCCTGTTAATCAAGATATTAAGTTGGTTCCATAACATTAAATAATGTTTTCAAACACTTTCTTTATATAAGAATTTTACATGAACTGGTTACCAATTTTGTAACCAAATGGTTACCATCTCATCAATTAAAACTTTTCCAGGCTCTTTAGAATCACAGCACTTACAGAGATATCATTTAAAGGGAAATGTCAAACATTTTCTGCTTCATCTTTATCATCTCCAGCACCTCCCCAACATATGTGAGAATGGCACGTTTCTGTGTTTTGTAGTAAAAAAAGATAAGTGTTTCCAATGACATCATTGATGTGCATCGTGTGATTTTAGCCAATCATGAGAAGGCATTGCCTACTAATTACCTTCCTTAATCTTTTTTTACTACAAAACATAGAAATGTGCCATTTTCACATATGTTGATGTCGGGGTGGTGCTGGAGATGATGAATATAACATTTAAAACTTCTCTTTGAGATTCAGTGCTGGCATTGACCATATAATCATTAAAAAAACAGAACACATTACCTGGAATGGTATTCACTCTCACGGGTGGCCTAAAATAACAAACTGAAAGCCATGCCCCCAGTAGGCCATGGCTCCAACTCTACTGATAGACTGCCGCCTCTATATTGCATATGCACATGTGGTGTTGGAAGCAATTTAGAAGCTTCCATTCAATTAAAAAATTCACATTGATATGTCCAATTCTTTATTTGATTTCATACAAATTGAATAGAATAGGTTGAACGAACCAAAGCGTAATTTTGTTTCATAACAATCAGAAAAAGCACTTCAGAAGAACAACAGTGGTGTCCCACTTTTTATAGTGTGGTTTAGTAATGCCAGATAAGCACTGGGAGGGTTTCCCAGACACAGATTAGGCCTATTCATGGACTAAACAGCATTCTCAATGGAGAATCTCAATTAGAAGTGCTGAATAAACATGCCTTTCACACCACCTTGACCTCCTAACTGTCCCAAAGCTCTTCGAACAGCTTTTATATAATGTAGATATGGTGAATTCTAATCCTAAAACATGGAGTTAGGCTGCTGAAGTGCATTACTTTGACCAGAGCCCTATTGGCCCTCATTAGAAGTAGTGCACTATATAGGGAATAGGTTGCCGTTTGGGACACAGCCTGAATCTCTGCTCTCTGGTTCAATCCCTGCAGCTGATGGTGAGGCAGGCGGGGGTGAACATCCAGAAGATCGTCCCCGGGCTGCAGAACATGAGCATTCTCCTGGACCAGTACCTTCGTGGATGAATAAAGGAAGGAAGTCAGGAAGTAAGTAAGGAATAAGGAAGTGAAGGAAGAAATAAATGAATGGTTATTTATTATTGTGTCATGCCACTTATGCTACCTATCCCACCATAACCTTTTGACAGAAACACACACATTCCCCCTCCCCTCCATTTAATTTTCCCCCATTCACTCTCTCCTTATTTCCACCTCTTACTCTCCTGTTCCCAGGTCAGATGTTGTCGATGGAGTCTCTGCAGGCCATACTGTACCAGGCCTCCCCTTTGCTGTGGAGCCTCCACGAGCTATAGGAGCAGAACATGCACATCTCTGACATTGCCCCTCATGACGTCACGCGGGACCTCATCCTGCTCAACCAGCAGCGGCTGGCCGAGATCGAGATCTCCAACCAGCTGGAGAGGAAGAAGAAGGAGCTCCGACACCTGTCCCAGCTGGAGGAGGAGAGGACCAAGACGGAGAACCTGCTGTACGCCATGCTGCCCAAACACATGGCCAACCAGTTGAAGGAGGGGAAGAGAGCAGGTGAATGACACAGGGAGAGGAGATGTGGGGAGAGTAGAAGAGAGGAGTGGAATGGTGCAGAGAGGCAAGTTGAGGAGAGGAGGGGAGATAACAAAGTATTGAGAAACTTTTGTTATTGACCAAATACTTATTTTCCACCATAATTTGTAAATAAATTCATTAAAAATCCTACAATGTGATTTTCTGGATTTTTTTTCTCATTTTGTCTGTCATAGTTGAAGTGTACCTATGATGAAAATGACAGGCCTGTCTCATGTTTTTACATGGGAGAACTTGCACAATTGGGGGCTTACTAAATACTTTTTTGCCCCACTGTATAGTACACCTGAGGAAATGTCTTAGATGTGGGTCTCACCTTGTTGCACCTTATTTGTCTAATTCAGCCTCAAATGCATTATCTCAACAGGTTTTCTGTTCCCTGGTATTTTTACGGCACATTTAGCCATAATCACCACTGTGGTAGATTCGTAATGCCTCACTTGGGGCGGCAGGGTAGCCTAGTGGTTAGAGTGTTGGACTAGTAACCAGAAGGTTGCAAGTTCAAACCCCCAAGCTGACAAATCTGTCGTTCTGCCCCTGAACAGTGTTCCTAGGCCATCATTGAAAATAAGAATTTGTTCTTAACTGACTTGCCTAAAGGTTAAATAAAAATATATATTAAAAAAATACTAGACCTCTTTGTTGTAGTCTAATCCCACAGCCATCCAGAGGGTGCAGAATGAAGACAGGAACCCCGCAGTGCCCATGGAGTATAGAGACGGCCTGACCTACCTGTCGCCCTTAATCCAGCTCACTGAGCCCCAGCCACAACTCAGAGCCGAATATATCATTCTTTCTTTATTTTTATTTCATGATATTCTTGAGTATTTATATTTGAATTAAATCTTATATTCTTAATCTCTTATATTCTTCATATTACTCTAAGATGATCTTTAAGTCATAGGTAAAAGACTGCTCCTCCATTTCGTTTACATTCCTCCTATCCTCCATTGCCTCCCACTCAGCCCGCAGTGGTGACTCTTGGGAGGTTTGTGTGTTTCATAGGAAACCTCAGGACTCAGAGAGCTACGGCGGTCTCCACAGTGAAAACAAGTCAGAGGGAGGTCTCCTCAACCCAGACTACCAGCTGACCAGTGCAACCTTGTACCAGAGTCCCACTCCCATAGAGGCTGAGGCTCCTCCTTCCACTCAGAGGAACAAACACATCCAGACCAGTTTCTGTGTGGTCCTCTGAACTGTTGAAATAGTACCCAGACCAGTCACTGTAGCCCAGTTTATACCTGGTGCTAACACATACGTCCTTTATCCTGATCTTGTTCTCATTCTGATTGTGCCCACATTTTAGCCATTGCATCTACACATGATAAAATAAACATATTAGAAAGTGTCTCTTATTGGTCTACTGTATCCACCTTGTGACCAGATTTCCTGGTCCTTCCCGGGATGCAAATTATTTAACAGATATTATTTCAAAATAATATTTCTTAATAAGACACATTGATTAGTCAATGGTGCCACCTGTCAATGATTTTAGAGGGAGAGATCATGATGATTTAATATGTTTTACTGTCCAGATCCATCTACACTTGTAAGATATCCAGACACAATGCATCCCTGACTACCTCGGGAGGTGGCCAGGAACATCAGATCACAATCAGATCACAATATGTCTTCTAATTGTCTACATCTGTCTTAAAAGGTGGGCACAATTTGAATTTAGACAAAATCAGGCAAAGGACGCATGTTAGCACCAGGTATAAACTGAGCTTAAGTGAGCCATTCAATTGGACCACAACTGGTGGAATACAGGAAATTAAATTAAATTGGACACTCTCTGCTGATAAGTCTATACTCTGTGAGCCTATAGTGTTTTATGAACCTAGAAATGATCTATGGTCATCTTGATAATGTTTGCGTTTTATGTGATCTCTCCCATGGATCACTGCCATCTATGTGATATATCGAAGTCAACTGTAAGCAGCCTGGTACCTCTGGTCTATAGGGCATTAGAGCACGTAGGTAACTCGTTGTCATTGTGCGATGGGATCAGAGCTGCAGGGTGAACGTCCTGTATACCAGACCTGTGTTCACATCATATTTAGAGTATTTCAATTACTTTCAAAGACATGCGACAAAGACATAGTTTTAGCTATTTATAGGAATTTATTTGAAAATACTTCAAATAGAAGTAGCTGATTTGGCCACGTTTTAAAAAAACTACAAAAATAAACAGAAAATTAGCCAATTTTTCAGTTTTTGATTTGTTAAAAAAGTTTGAAATATCCAATAAATGTCGTTCCACTTCATGATTGTGTCCCACTTGTTGTTGATTCTTCACAAAAAAATACAGTTTTATATCTTGATGTTTGAAGCCTGAAATGTGGCAAAAGGTCGCAAAGTTAAAGGGGGCCGAATACTTTCGCAAGGCACTGTAGGTATATAATTTGTATTTCCTAGTGAGGTATTTGAGAGTCCTCTGCCAATATTGTATTGTCTATAGAGTTTAAATTGTGTTAAAAAAAAATAATGTAGCCTCCTATGTTTTTTAAAAACTGTTGAAGACTGTTTAAGCCTAAATTATTGAAATACCCAAGCAATAGGATTATATTTAATATTATGAAAAAGTCAATAATGTGTTCTAATTAATGTGTGTTTTCTCTCTGTCTTGACCCAATAGAAAATATTGATAGGCCAATTCACATTTTATCAAAGCTACCCTACAGTATCTTGCGTGCATTGATAAAAACAGGTGAATAAGTGATGACCCTGAAATTCACCAAGAGGCTGCATGCCCATTGCTCTGAAAAAAAGAGACCACACCGTCACTAAAATGATCGTCACATGCAGCGTTCTCAAGGCTCCGATTGGCATGATGGGTTGCAGGGCTGGACATCTGATCCATGGAGGGAGTGTTGTGTTGGAGGGAGAGTGCTGGTGGCTCATCACTGATGACCGGGCATTGAATCACCCTGGCCGGATGGAAACAACACCTGTAACCGGAGTCTCCTTGTGTGGAGTTCAGGTCAGGTGCGATAAAAATCAATCTTCTGGCTGACCTAAAACACCGTAGCTGACACACTGACCTAGATACTGTTTGTGTGGTAGGTCTATTTCTGTAGGCCTAACTCCCTGCTCTTCACATATTTATGGGCTAGAGAATAGATATTGTTCCGCGAAAGGGTCCATCTCTCTTCACCTCACGAATCCGTCTCCGCAATCGCATCCAGATCTGCCAGATGGTTGGCCAGAACTGGTCGGTTGGTGTAGATGTTATCCACAGGCCGAAGAAATGTTACCGTCTTTACTTTGGTCCTGCAAAATAAGGGGAATTAATAGCAACCGTAAGCAAAATGCTACAAGTTGCTTTAAATTAGGTTATCAAAAAATTCTGTTGAGGTTGGATGAGAAGGCCCACTGGGACACTTTTTGTGTACGTATTCTTGGAGAAAGAACCCGCTGGTTAACTTCTTTGCAGTGGTGCTGATCTCGTCTCGTGTGGAATTCCCGAAGATGGATGTAGCCCTTCTGTCCAACTTCCTGGTGAACTCGACCCCAACTTGAATTGCTTCCCTTTGCAACCTCTTCATCTTTCGACACACTCTCTTCGGTCTCACTCTTCCTGATCAAACTTGACGTGTTGGAGGCGATTGAGTATCTCCGGACGGTCATTACAATGTTCTCTGTGAGATCAATAAAACAAATTGATCTGATTATTTTGTTCAAACCATGCATAGGCTTTAAATAATTTTACACAATGTTTATACATAAAACATTGTGCTTTATCTTTCCATTTAAAACAACAAATGCAGTTGATAGTGCGACTTTACCCATACTGCCGCCTCGAGCGCGGACGCATTCCGTCTCAGGTTCATGTGGGTCCTGGGCTGTCCTGCCGGGGAATATGGATTAGGTTCAGCTGGCTCAGTCCCAATCACCGGCTGACTGATTTCCCCCCTAGGCACACTGTTCTCCATATCAAGCTCCTTGATTTCGTTGCTATCTCCATGACCACCTCAGCGAGGCTCCGGCTGCTTTCCATGGTGCTGGAATTCTGCTGCCAGAACCACGGCTTCCCATACAACCACGACTTGAGCAAGAGGAGCTCGTTTTTTTGCGTTTTTAACATGCTACCTGTTCTAGCTCTCTGCCAGTCTCTGTCTGCGTCTCTCAATCTCCATCTAGATCAGGTCCAAAGTAGATTATGTCGCCATTTACCACTTATCCAGCTAAAAGGGCTCAGGTGATCAGCCAATGGGACACAAGCAATGTTTTTATTAAGTGGCACGTAGTGTAGTATTTCAGGAAAAGCGGAATGGACAATGGACAAGGAGATGAAATCCTTGTTCTGAACAATTCTGCAAAGGAGGTAAACTATATAACATCTAATAAAGTTGTCTTGAATCAAACGTAGGCTATTGTGTGAATCTGATAATGAGGCAGATTACAATTGTCCTCTGGGGCAAATGATGTGCATCTCCTCCCCACCACCCACAACACATAAAATATTAATTAGATCTAGCAAAGATGAATCTAGGGTGGCAAAACAACATGCAGACACATTATTGTTGCTCTCTTTTATTGTATAAAACGCATCAATAAAAATGTGTCATAAATGGACAAGAAGGTTCTATTAGGCTACTATAGGTTTTGATTGATTTAGGTCGGATGACATCAAGTTTTAGTTATCTGTTACCAGAGAGACTGCAGCCATCGGGACCAAACGAAACATGACATGTTTACACACGGCAGCACGTGCACAGAAAAGTTGACGCATGCTCATGTGATATGGCTCACAACAGGTCCGATTGGTTGTCTCTGATGTTGCGTCCCATTGCGATAATAAACATGAAAGAAAAATACATGGTCATCACTCACATTCATTAATAGTCTAAAACGTGAAAGTTACCTCAGTACCGACAGCCAACAAATGTCACAAACAGAAAGGCCCATCATTCATGATATCATAATTGTCAAACGGCCTTCTATTTGGCTGGTATCCTAAACCGTTTCTGGCAGATCAAGCGCTTGAATAGCTCAGCAGCTTAATTAACCTTGAAAAGGTGAAAGAATGGTTATTTTCTCATCCAATTGTTCGTTTAACAATGCGAGAAACGTGCACAGATCTTTAATTGCGTGGTCCCAGCCATTAACAGGTGAGAATATTGTTTTTTTGTTGTAGGCTACATTTTCCCTTGAAACAGACCAACAGGTCAATATTGGGGGTTTCTAATCTTACTATCACTCTGGTATCAAAGACTAGAATTTTGGCAACAACACAAGCTGGTTGAAGCTGTCTCCATGTTATTTTAACTTAGGCTATTGGATTTGCAACCAAAAATGTATATTGAATTCATTTGAGTTGATAACAAATCAAATAATCAAATCGATACCCAGTGGGATGATGACACACAAACGCGCCAAAGCAAATATTGTGCAATCTGGAGTAAAACAGTAGGATAGTGCAGTAAAGGAGCAATCTATTTAAAAAAAAACTTGCTGGCATCTTTCAGCATAACAATATTTAATTGAAAAAAATATATTTTGGCCTCCCTTGTAGCACAGCAGTCTAAGGCAGTGCATCGCAGTGCTTGAGGTATCAGTACAGACCCGGGTTCGATCCCAGGCTGTGTCACAATCGGCTGTGACCGGGAGTCCCATAGGGCGAAGCACAATTGGCCCAGCCTCGCATGGTGCTCTAGTGTATCCTAGTGGCGGGCCGGGCGCCTGCAGGCTGAACGGTGTTTCCTCCAGCACCTTGGTGCAGCTGGCTTCCGGGTTAAGCGGGCGGGTGTTAAGAAGTTGGGGAGTTGCAGCGATGAGACAAGATCACAATTGGATATCACAAAATTGTGGAGAAAAAATTCTGCCATGCAACAAAAATTTCGGAGGAAGGAACAAGGTAGGATAGCCTAAACAATGCTGAGTTAAATTACAAAGTTTTACTGAGCTAGGTTATTACATAAATGCCTATGCCTAAAAGATACAGTTCCTTCAGAAAGTGTTCACACCCCTTGACTTTTTCCACATTTTGTTGTGTTACAGACAGAATTTAAAATGGATTAAATTTAAACTTTGTGTCACTGGCCTACACACAATACCCTATGATATCAAAGTGGAATTATGTTTTTAGAAATGTTTACAAATGAATAAAAAATGCAAAGCTGAAATGTCTTAAGTCAATAAGTATTCAACCCCTTTGTTATGGCAAGTCTAAATACGTTCAGGAATAAAAAATGTGCTTAACAAGCCACATAATAAGTTGCACGGATCACTCTGTGCGCAATAATAGTGTTTAACATGATTTTTGAACGACTACTTCATCTCTGTACCACACACATACAAGAAACTAAGGTCAATCACTCGAGCAATGAATTTCAAACACAGATTCAACCACAAAGACAAGTGAGGTTTTCCAATCCCTCACAAATAAAGGGCACCTATTGGTAGATAAGTAAAATTCAAAAAGCAGACTTTGAATATCCCTTTGAACATGGTGAAGTTATTAATTACACTTTGGATGGTGTATCAATACACCTAGTCACTACAAAGGTACAGGCGTCCTTCCTAACTTAGTTGCTGGAGAGGAAGGAAATCACTCAGGGATTTCAACATGAGGCTTTAAAACAGTTACAGAGTTGAATGGCTGTGATATGAGAAAACTGAGGATGGATCAACAACACTGAAGTTACACAACAATACTAACCTAAATGACAGAGTGAAAATAAGTCTGTCCAGAATGTGTTTTGGAAAAAAAAATACATCCTGTTTGCAACAAGGCACTAAAGTAAAACTGAAAAAAATGTGGCAAAGAACTTAACTTTATGTCCTGAATACAAAGCATCGTGTTTGGGGGAAATCCAAATCACATCTTCATATTTTCAAGCATGGAGATGGCTGCATCATGTCATGGGTATGCTTGTTATTGGCAAGGACTAGGGAGTTTTTCTTAGGATAAAAATAAATGGAATAGAGCTAAGCACAGGCAAAATTCTAAAGGAAAACCTGCTTCAGTCTGCTTTCCAACAACAGACACTTGGAGACAAATTCATCCTTCAGCAGGACAATACCCTAAAATACAAGGCCAAATCTACACTGGAGTTGCTTACCAAGACAACATTCAATGTTCTTGAGTGGGCTAGTTACAGTTTGGACTTGAATTTGCTTGAAAATCTATGGCAAGACTTGAAAATGGCTGTCCAGATGATCAAGCACCAACTTGACAGAGCTTGAAGAATATACAATCCAGGTGTGCAATGCACTTAAGAGACTTACCCAGAAAGAATCAGAGGTGTAATCGCTGCCAAAAGGGATTCTGATGTATTGACTCAGGGGTGTTTCAATAAATGTGCACAAAAAAAAAATCTAAAAACATTGTTTTCACTTTGTCATTACGGCGTATTGTGTGTAGATGGGTGAGAAAAATATTTAATGCATTTTTTTTTTAAATCAGCAAAAAACAACAAAGTGTGGAATAAGTCAAGGGGTATGAATACTTTCTGAAGGCACCGTAATCAGATGATTAAAACTGGATACCGATTTTCTGGTAAAAACAGCTTTAAGAATTGTGACTGGAATTTGTACAAATGTTTAATGTGGACAATTCTAAGCCATGACTAGGGGCATTTGTGATAGGGAAGCCTGTAATTACACCCTACAACTTTGTTTTTCCAGCGAGCAGCACAGGAAGCTTCTATGCAGGGCAAAGTGATGCACACTAAGTCTGAATAACTGAAAGTATGACTATGTTTAAGGTAAAGGTAATAACTACTACAACATGCATTGTAAAATAGTTTGGTGGTTAACTATATTGACACATGTCAATCAGTCGTATATTGCACAATCTGGCCTTTATGGAAGAGTGGCAAGAAGAAAGCCATTTCTTAAAGATATCCATAAAAAGTGTTGTTTAAAGTTTGCCACAAGCCACCTGGGAGACACACCAAACATGTGGAAGAAGGTGCTCTGGTCAGATGAAACCAAAATTTAACTTTTTGGCAACAATGCAAAACGTTATGTTTGGCGTAAAAGCAACACAGCTCATCACACTGAACACACCATCCCCACTGTCAAACATGGTGGTGGCAGCATCATGGTTTGGGCCTGCTTTTCTTCAGCAGGGACAGGGAAGATGGTTAAAATTGATGGGAAGATGGATGGAGCCAAATACAGGACCATTCTGGAAGAAAACCTGATGGAGTCTGTGAAAGACCTGAGACTGGGACGGAGATTTGTCTTCCAACAAGACAATGATCCAAAACATAAAGCAAAATCTACAATAGAATGGTTCAAAAATAAACATATCCAGGTGTTAGAATGGCCAAGTCAAAGTCCAGACCTGAATCCAATCGAGAATCTGTGGAAATAACTGAAAACTGCTGTTCACAAATGCTCTCCATCCAACCTCACTGAGCTCGAGCTGTTTTGCAAGGAGGAATGGGAAAAAAATTCAGTCTCTCGATGTGCAAAACTGATAGAGACATACCCCAAGCGACTTACAGCTGTAATCGCAGCAAAAGGTGGCGCTACAAAGTATTAACTTAAGGGGGCTGAATAATTTTGCACGCCCAATTTTTCAGTTTTTGATTTGTTAAAAAAGTTTGAAATATCCAATAAATGTCGTTCCACTTCATAATTGTGTCCCACTTGTTGTTGATTCTTCACAAAAAAATACAGTTTTATATCTTTCTGTTTGAAGCCTGAAATGTGGCAAAAGGTCGCAAAGTTCAAGGGGGCCGAATACTTTCGCAAGGCACTGTATACACCTTAGGCAAATACATTTAAACTCAATTTTTCGCAATTCCTGACATTTAATCCTAGTAAAAATTCCTTGTCTTAGGTCAGTTAGGATCACCACTTTATTTTAAGAATGTGAAAGGTCAGAATAATAGTAGAGTGATTTATTTCAGCTTTTATTTCTTACATCACATTCCTAGTGGGTCAGAAGTTTACATACACTCAATTAGTAATTGGTAACATTGCCTTTAAATTGTTTAACTTGGGTCACACGTTTCGGGTAGCCTTCCACAAGCGTCCCACAATAAGTGGGGTGAATTTTGGCCCATTTCTCCTGACAGCTGGTGTAACTGAGTCAGGTGTGTAAGCCTCCTTGCTCTCACACACTTTTTCTGTTCTGCACACAAATGTTCTATAGGATTGAGGTCAGGGCTTTGGGATGGCCACTCCAATACCTTGACTTTAAGACATTTTTGCCACAACTTTGGAAGTATGCTTGGTGTCATTGTCCATTTGGAAGACCAATTTGCGACCAAGCTTATACTTCCTGACTGATGTCTTGAGAAGTTGCTTCAATATATCCACATAATTTTCCTGCCTCATGATGCCATCTATTATGTGAGGTGCACCAGTCCCTCCTGAAGCAAAGCACCCCCACAACATGATGCTGCCACCCCCGTGCTTCACGGTTGGGATGGTGTTCTTCGACTTGCAAGCCTCCCCATTTTTCCTCCAAACATAGCGATGGTCATTATGGCCAAACAGTTCTATTTTTGTTTCATCAGACCAGAGGACATTTCTCCAAAAAGTATGATCTTAGTCCCCATGTGCAGTTGCAAACCGTAGTCTGGCTTTTTTTATGGTGGTTTTGAAGCAGTGGCTTCTTGTAGGGAGGTCATACAGGCACGTGGAGGCCACACACACTACTGAGCCTCATTTTGACTTGTTTTAAGGACATTACATCAAAGTTGGATCAGCCTGTAGTGTGGTTTTCCACTTTAATTTTGAGTGTGACTCCAAATCCAGACCTCTATGGGTTGATACATTTGATTTCCATTGATAATTTGTGTAATTTTGTTGTCAGCACATTCAACTATGTAAAGAAAAAAGTATTTAATAAGAATATTTCATTCATTCAGATCTAGGATGTGTTATTTTAGTGTTCCCTTTATTTTTTTGAGCAGTGTAAGTGAAATAATCTGTCTGCAAACAATTGTTGGAAAAATGACTTGTGTCATGCACAAAGTAGATGTCCTAACTGACTTGCCAAAACTATAGTTTGTTAACAAACAATTTGTGGAGTCGTTGAAAAACAAGTTTTAATGATGCCAACCTAAGTGTATGTAAACTTCAGACTTCAACTGTATGTACAGTATGTATGTATGTATGTATGTATGTATGTAAAGAAACATACTACTAGAGATTAATTTTCACTTACCCTGTGGTTTATGGACGTTAACAAATTTTATTTCAATGTTATACATAAAATATTAGTTTGTTCATTCTTGTTTTTATTTAGCCAAACAAAAAAATCATATATTTTTTTAAATATTAATAATTCTTATTTACAATTTAAAACAGTACAGTAAATAATAACAACAACATTATCAATCATAAAAATGTTATAAAACAAACTTTCAATTCGAAAATCTGTGAGCTGGGAATTCCAGAATGTTAGGATACAAAGTAGCTATGCGGAGTTGTTCTACATTCAAACAGGAACTCGAGGTGTGTTCAATCAAACAAGAAGTAGGCAACATGTCAATTTGTTCAGCAGGACACAACGTTGTGGAATATTCCGATAGAAATAAATGATGTGGAATAAAACATGTCTCTCTGCCTTATAGAAGGATTCATGTTGGCTGAATCCATAGTATTTCTATCTGCATCATTCAACAATGTTTGGCTACTGAACGTGACGCTAATTTCCTTTGTAGAATTCCTTGAACTGTCATTTTACAATAGCTTTTGGAATTGCTTACCCCAGGTGGCAAACATTTGCAGCATAAATATAACCAACAGAATATGGACAAATTGTTGTGACCAGAATTACAAGCAAACTTTTGCTCTGTTGAACGCACCTCAAGCTCATTAAGGTCACAATATTCTAAAGGGATGGGGCTGGGGAGAGAAGGCGTGTGTTGTCTGGGTATGTGTGTATAGAGTAAGGAGACGAGGTGGTCGGCAGGGGAGTGCAAACATGGATTGAGCCTTAAAAACAAAACAAAGTAAGAGTACAGCAGCCTGTTCTACTGAACATCATCATCACCAGGACTGCAGACTACCGGGACGCCAGACTACCACAACTCCAGACTACCACGACCAAAGTCTACAGACTTCTGGACTTCCCCATCCACTTCCCTTTTTTCCCCAGTTCCCATAAAGTCACAGTTCCAGTCCCCTGCTCCTTTCTGTATAATTCCTGGCAGGAGGAAGAACGACGTCTGTCACCAGGAGCTATTTTGGGTAAACATGTCCTCCTGGGCACTGTCAGATTCCAGCATGCCTATTGGCTGCTCAGTAGGCGCTGTGTCGTTCTGTTCCTGGTGGTCTTGTGTGAGGGATCTTGGCATGGAGGAGAGACATAGATAGTCAATTCATCTTTCAAATCACACAAACAGACATCTGATGAATGTATGATGCGACCAAGCACGCACACACATATATGCTGAGAGGTTAGTATAATGCACAGCACAGTGCCACTTGCTCCATAATGACAGAGTCGAAAGCATGGTAAAGTGGGGGGGGGGGGGGGGGGGAAACGATAGTGAGGGAAAGATAGTGAGGGAAAGAGAGGAGCAGAAACTGAATGAGAGGAGTTGTCTATGCAGCTGAGGTCCAATGAAAGAGAACAGATGAACAAAGAGAACAACACAAAGAGATGAGACCAAGTGGATAAAACTCTAGCTAATCCAGCAAAAGCTCATGTGTAAAAATAAATAATGAAACAATGATATCAGAGAAAGTAATGACGGATTAAAAAGAGTGATGACGTGAGAACAAAACTGTACCACACGAAAGTAAACAAACACATTGACATGAAGAGCGTGAAGGTTAGTACTGTAAGTAGCTAGGCTAATGACTGAACAGCCCATTGGCCGAATGTATCAAGCTTCTCACAATAGGAGTGCTGGCTTAGGGTTCATTTTTCTTAAACATCACAATAAATAAGATAACATGGACGGGGTTGGGGGGGTGGGGGAAGCTGATCCTAGATCAGTACTCCTATTCTGAGACATTTGATGCATACAGCCTCGGTTGTCTAAAGGAACAACAGTTTCAATGTTTCGGGGCGGTTCCGCAGACCTGCTCATTCATGACGGTGGAGAGCTCTGTGAGCATGTCCCTGTAGTGGGCTCTCATCTCCTCCTGGTACTCCAGCTGGTCCTCCTTGATCAGCCGCTCGTTGACATCCAGCGCCTGGCCGCACGCCTCTGCAAACTGCCTTCAGGGCCAAACAGAATATGTTAGGGCACTATGAGGGCCAAGAGTTTTCCTGACCATGTGACTTGATCTGGAAAAACTCTGGGTTCTAGTTATTGTTATATAAGTATTCATACACATAGCTCATATAAACAAAGACATTCCGTCGTAAGAACACATACACCCAGCCACAAGACTGACCCCCTCTATTGGTCGGATGCTCAGGATAAGGCTCTGCTGTGCACCAATGGGGCTCCTGCTCTGGCTAGAGCAAGGCCCGCCTCCAACCCTCCGACCAGTCAAGAAGACCGAAACGACAAGACTCCACCTACTTTATTCTATGTATAAAAATGAATGTAACCGTTGTATAAGGCCTCTTTTTCACCTGACTCCTTGCCGAGTTATGTGAACTAGGTCCGTGCACGTAAAACTGCGGGACAAGATATCTCTGACTCATTAAAACTGTCTTTTGTTACAACTGAAATCCACTCTGTCCAGCGTCCGTGATTTGGTCTCAACTCTCCAGTATTTAAACACTAACATTATCTTGACCTGAATTGACCCCAACCCTTTTGCTGAAGACTTTTTCAATTGATCTATGTGTGGAGCAGTTGGTAAAAGCGTATACTGACTTTTGATAACGATTTTTCCAGCGGCGTCCCCTTTGTGTGGCCATAATGCACCCTTAAAAAATCCATTCCTTTTGCAGCCCTTCTCCCTGTGTGCTGCCTGCTCCGAAGCACCTCTCACTCACATCGCTTTCCATATCACATGATCGGGTCTTTTCTCACAGGCTACAATGAAGACAAACACATCCGGGACGCAACTGCGCGCGTCCTTATCCAATTCCGAGGTATTGAACTGTCCACATGTACTTTTCGTCAGCCAACAAGATAAGTAGGCCCAACGAACAGCAAACGCACTAGCCTATGTCATTCTACTATCCCCCATAGTACAACAGTTGACCTATTCTATTCTGTGCGAGAAATACATATTCCAAACAGTCTGGGACAGTTGTGGGATGCGATAGATCACAAATTAATACAACCACTAGCATCAAAAACGTTTTTTTTTTTTTACGCACTGAGGCTGATGCAACAGATCAGATTAAAATGTTGATAAATGATTAGGCTATTTCTTCACATTATAAGCGCAGCAATGCGCACATGGCAGTAGGCTATAAGCGCAAATGTTCCATTAGCAGAAAGCACCATTATCAAAAGTGACCACAAATTCAATTATGCATGTAATGCTTTTATTATAAAGGTGCATTTTTATGGTGAAAATGATCTTCCCCAAACTTGAAACTCACGCGCTGCTTATGTGTGCCAGTTAGGCTCCCCGCCCCTTGTAAAGCAGATTAATGTGCTTAATTATTAGAAGGTTTTTGGCCAATTTAGCTGTGATTACAAACCTTATCAAAACATGAGGTGTACATCTGTGAATCGAAAAAGTCACAAAAATGTTTTGTCACCCATCAGACTATTCTTGATTTAATCTTGTATTTACTTATACTAAATAATGTGTGAAATTTTGATTTAGAATGGACCATTATCATGCACCTGTCTGGAAACAGGGGCAGGGAAAAAAATACATCTCGGCACTTACATTTTTTTCTGAATGCTTAAACACTAACAGTGATTCTTGAAGCATGATATCTGAAATAATTAACACTTGTAGCCAATGCATTTACCAAGTGTGCCAAACTCAATGCACGTTTTTTGCTTACACTCAGTTTGTAATTTTATAACACACTATTTGCAAAACTGTAAACACAACTCACTGCACGTTCTCTGCTTTACACTCAGTTTGCAATTTAATAACACACTTCTAGCAAGACTGTAAACATTGGTCCCTACATTGCTACACTATTTCGCCAATTGCTTTTCCACATTGACAATGTGAAAACACTTTTATATCATGAGTCCATTACAAATCAGAGCTTGAGCACTATACATAGGCCACAGGTAAACATTTGGTTTGGACAACAATGGAGGCCAATATTCGACAGAGTAAAGGGGTGAGAACTAGAGGAGGATGAGGAGGAGGAAGAGAAGGACGAGGAGGTGAAGAAGTAAGGGGAGGAGGAGGACGAGAAGGAGAGGATGGGGAAGAGGAAGGGGAGTCAGGAACACAATAACTGATGAAATCAGAGCGTCTGTGATGGACCATGTTGTCACCCATGGGATGAGCATGAGGGAGGCTGGGCAACGGGTTCAACCAAAGCTGAGTCGCTATACTGTTGCAGGTATCATCCGGATATTTCGAAATTAGTAACTTTAAGTGCTGTAGTCTTACTGGTACAGTATTATGTACTGCACTTCCATAATGAGCAGGATCTATCACTGAAACCATTCAAATGTTTTTACAGAACTGCATGAAAAACAGTATCTGGTGGAAGAGGTGGACTGTTCACCTCAGAGCAGGAGACCCACATTGTAAATATGGTCATTGCAAATAACTGCATCAGACTCAGAGAACTGCAGGACCACATAATGACAGATAACCCCATATTCCAAAACGTCAACAGAGTGAGTCTCTCTCTGCACTGTCTCGTCTACTGAAACAGAGTGAGTCTCTGCACTGTCTCGTCTACTGAAACGCAATAGAATTAGGATGAAGCAGCTGTACAGTCCCTTTCGAAAGAAACGCAGACCGTGTTAAACAACTGAGATATGAATATGTGCAGGTAAGCTATACTATCTGATCATTGGTACTGGATCTGGAAGTGTATGGTGCTAATTATAATTGACTGATCCCTGCTTTTCGTACTGCGCTACATTGTTTTGTCTTGTCTCTTTCAGAGAGTCATGGAGCTAGAAGCAGATTTTATTTATCCGTTATTTTACCAGGTAAGTTGACTGAGAACATGTTCTCATTTACAGCAACGACCTGGGGAATAGTTACAGGGGAGAAGAGGGGGATGAATAAGCCAATTGTAAACTGGGGATTATTAGGCGACCATGATGGTTTGAGGGCCAGATTGGGAATTTAGCCAGGACACCGGGGTTAACACCCCTACTCTTACGATAAGTGCCATGGGATCTTTAATGACCTCAGAGAGTCAGGACACCCGTTCAACGGCACCCTACACAGGGCAGTCCCTGGGGCATTGGGATATTTTTTTTAGACCAGAGGAAAGAGTGCCTCCTACTGGCCCTCCAACACCACTTCAAGCAGCATCTGGTCAGGGACTGACCAGGACCAACCCTGCTTAGCTTCCTAAGCAAGACAGCAGTGGTATGCAGGGTATGCAGGGTGGTATGCTGCTGGCAAAGCTGCAGTACATCATGAGCTAATATATGTGGACGAGGCAGGTTTCAACCATGCAAAAACACGGGCCATGGCAGAAATATCCTCGGACGCCGTGTCATCATCAACGTCCCGGGACAATGTGGTGGCAACATAACAATGTGTGTGGCTATTAGTCAAAACGGCATCCTTCACCATCATGCAATCCTAGGCCCATACAACACTGCACACATTATCACATTTCTGGGCCCCCTCCACAACAGACTAATCCCTAATGACCAGGGGCCAGAGCAGCCCAGGTACGTTATCATCTGGGACAATGTTAGTTTCCACTGGGCTGCTGTGGTCCGCAATTGGTTCACAGGTCACCCACTTTTCATCGCACTCAATCTCCCCCATACTCTCCTTTCTTGAATCCCATTGAAGAATTCTTCTCTGCATGGCGTTGGTAGGTTTATGATCGTCAGCCCCACCAACGCATACCCCTTACCCCTTCTACAGGCAATGGAGGAGGCTTGTGGAGACATCGATCAGGGGTGGATACGGCACTCCAGGCGATACTTTCCACGCTGCCTAGCTCAAGACAACATCGCATGTGATGTGAACGAAGTCTTATGGCCAGACCCACAAAGGCGGCGAGACGTAGCTTAATTTTTTTCTGTTCTTTTTTTCCCCGAGCACAAATGTTTTTGTTTTCTCTTACTGCGCTTTTGTTGTTTGAGGAATGTTAGAACATTCTGAGAAAAATCGAAACTTTTTCCCCTTATTTGTATTGATAGTGTGTTATGTTCAGAATACACATCCTTACTTTACACATTTGGATACCTGTGTGTATTATGTGTGTTTACTACACGTATGACAAAACTTTATTGCACACTGCTATGCCCTGCACACAGAAAAAGCAAAAGCCACACAAGTGTTCATTTATACGATCAGTGCGCAGTTGGTGCTTCGTGTGCTTATTCAAGTTATGGTTTGTGTGTACTGTATTGACGCTTTGTTTGAAGAGTTTTGCAAGAATTGTTTGCTGGTTAGATTTAAGGTTTTGTAGTTAGTGTGTAGAGTTTTGCAAAAATAGCCTACAGTTTCAAAGATAGTGCCTAAGCAATCGTAAAAAAAAATTGTAAATAGCGAATGGAGGACGGTTTTCCTGTCGTTCATTTTCCTGCCAGCCAGGTAGGCTATTACTCCTGTTGTAAAGATAAGCAATGTGCTTAATATTTGCTTCATTTTAGGAAAGTTGAAAAATAAACATAGTAGGCCCAGCCTATAGAAAGCTGATGGAATCCTTTTAATAGCCATCACTCTGTTTTCTCCGCAGTTGCATAGCCTATAGAAATGTCGCGCAACATGAGCTCATGGGCTCTCATGAAGTGTTTGATTCGATTTTACATCACATTTGCATTGATGTCAGAGTGATTAGAGGGACAATAGAGTGCTGAGTACCAGACACTTAGCAAGTTTGGGAGGCTACTAACGACCATCAGCAGCATCAGAGCTTGGAGAAGCCTAATCACTGTGACTAAAAGGTCACGTGGAATTTGACTGCCTTCGTGACCACTAGTGTGGCGGTAATACAGTCACCGCAACAGCCCTAAACATAACTATACTAAACATTTACCTTTTGGATAAAAGCATATGCTAAGTGGTGCATAAATAAGGAGAAGTGTTGTGATGAATACCTGAAAATCTCCTTGAGCAGTTTGACTTGGTTGTCGGGGTACCTCTTGGCATTTTTCTCTTCCAGGAAGGCTCGGGCATAGGCCATGGGCCCTGCATTGACCTGTAAGGTAAGTTCATGGTTATTCACCTGCACCATTTTCAACAGACACCGCAGTAAGAAGAAATGAGAACTGAGGGTAATGCTAATAATGCAACAGGCTAAAGCTAGTGATGCAAGAGGCAAATGCTAAAGATGCAAGACACTAATGCTAATAGTGATGCTAGAGGCTAATGTGAATTCTGTGGTTGCCATTGCCCCATGAGGTCACTTAGGCAGAGAGCTCCCTTACATTTGGTAAATATTTGTATATAATTAATAGATTTTTATGAAATGTCTGAATCACTAGTATACTGACCAGTGCTGTAATCACTGATCAGTATACTTGAAATGCAAAACATTTCATAAAAATCTATTAATTATAAAGGTGTTTTTTCCCCCCCATGCGTTCTGGTACCTCAGAGCCCCCGCCCCTCTTATGCTCGCTTTTTGTTTGGTACCTCCCGATTTACAAATCAAGCACTGTTCTCGCGAGGCCCCGAGCAAACATTTTTATTTAGGAAAACGGCTAACTTCCCACACTTCCACACATTTTGCCATGGGGCAGAAAGAAAAATGTGCAGTTGTATAGCTGATCTCATGCTATTCTACACATTTTCCCATGAGGCTGAGAGAAAAATGTGCCGTTTCATAGCTGCATGGGGGTACTGTACGTGTGTATCAGCTCAGCTATTTCTGAACTCACTAATGTGCTTGTGTGTTGTTGTGTGTGAGCGTGTCTGTCTGTCAGTTGTGTCTGTCAGCTCAACTCACTTGAGTGGTAGTGTGTGTACAGTACGTGTATGTCAGCTCTGCCATGACCTCTCAACAACTCCCTTCTGTGTGTCTCTCTCCATCTTTCTCCTCCTCCACCCCTACCCTTACCTTGACGCTGACGCTACCCTGCAGTTTGAGCTGCAGCCGGATCATGTCAACCTCTGCCATGGCACACAGCTGGTTGAGCTCCGACACTTTGCAGGACATCTCGTCGATGGCCACCTCGATGGGGTTCATCTCCGTGCTCTGCTGCTCCACCACCTGGATACGCTTTTTCAGGTAGGGGAAGGTGGAGTTCGCTGGGTAGGGAGAGAGAAAGGAAGGGGGAGTAGACACAGGGTATGAGGAACCAATTGGTTAAAACTTGTGGTCCTGGGTGGCTCAGTTGTTAGAGCATGAGGAGTATTGTTAGAGCATAGAGTCAGGACCGTGGGTTTGATGCCCACTGGGGCTACCCATATGAAAAAATGTATGCTTTGGAGAAAAGTGTCTGCAAGATGGGATATATTTTATTGGGTTTGTTTAGGAATTCATTTTATTTTGAACCTACACCATAACTTTACTGGTCAGAATATTATCGCTGATTACAGCACTGGTCAGTATACTAGTGAATCAGACAGTTACAGCTCAGTGTTTACTGGTCATTCAGACACTTCCCATTAGTATAGTGTACTACCATACAAGCCAATGGCTCAGTGGGCTAGAGCGTCACCTGGGTTGTAGGTTCGAATCCTGCACATTCCACATACTGAATATATGTGAGAGTCAATGTCGACAGCTCTTTCAGATTAAAACATTAGCAATAATGACCTTTTGAATAACTCACTTGTTAGTATGGTGCGTCTCTTGCACTGCTCCTCCACGTCGCCATGTTTCTTCCCCGACAGAGTGAAAGGCGTCTCGAACACGAAGCGATTGATGTTGTGGTGTCGCTCAAAGTCCGTCTTCTTCTCCTGCTGCTCCTTGTCGTCGAAGTAGGGCACTACGTAGGTCACCTGGATGTAGGCGTACTTGGGGTCCAGGTCTTTAGGATTTACCTGGTGGGTTATATCAAACAGAACAATCAGTTCACAATCTGGGTCGTATTCATTAGGTCACTACGTAGAAAAAAACGTGGCAAAACATTTTTGCAATGGAAAATGTTCTGCAAACAAAAACGAGAGTTACTTATGGTGAACGATTGAGTGTATTTTTTTAGATTTGATTAGGATCCCCATTAGCCGACACCAATGGAGACAGCTAGTCTTACAGGGGTTCGACACACAACAAAAAATACTAAATACTTTAGAATTGACATGCATTTAAAACATTAACATGTATGAATCTACTGCTTACATACAGATGTCGTATCTTAATTTGATCATCCTGCTGTTACAGAAATGTTCCTGTACAGCTGGAAATGCAAACTTGTAGTGTATTTGAGGTTTAAAAGGCTTGTAATTTCCACTTTAAAATGTCAGACTTGACATGCCCTAATGAAACATTTATCACACAATCATTTACATTTCCTGTTGCTGTAGGATTATTTTCCTGCTGTAGCAAACTGGCTCATATTAAGATCCTACATCTGTACACACAAAAAGTAGATCACATGAGGGAGAGGCGTTGTGAGGTGTTGCTTTATTCGTTTTTTGAAAACAAGTTTGCTGTTCACTTGCGCTATATGAGTTCCATGCAATCATGGCTCTGTATAATATTGTACGTTTCTTTGAATTTGTTCTGGACCTGGAGACTGTGAAAAGACTGCTGTTGTCATGTCTGGTGGGTAAGTGTGTGACAGTGCTGTGTGTAAGTTGACTATGCAAACCATTTTGAATTTCCAACACATGCAGTCAGTCTCTCCTCAACTCTTAGCCAAGAGAAACTGGCATGCATACGAAGAGCAAAAAGTGACGCTCTGTTCTGGGCCAGCTGCAGCTTAACTAGGACCTTGTTTGCAGCACTTTTCTTTTTCACTTGGCTCCCCACACCTCCTGGCCAATGGTCATGCTGCTCTCCCTATGGTCATTCCCCCACACCCCCTAAACAGTCTTTACTCTGCCTCCAACCCAATGGGCATTTATTTATTAATCACTGCTACAGTTATGATATATATATATATATATATATATATATATATATATATAGTGTAATTTTTTAACATTTTTTAAATTACAATTTTCATTATTTTATTTCACTTACTCCTTCTTGTTGGAGCTCGGAGCCTAAGATTTTCACTGTACTCTGCAATCACACCTGCAACCCCTGTACACGTGACCTTTAAACAATCCGAAATCTCTGAATCATATGACTGGACAATAATCAAGATGAGAGAAAACTACAGCCTGCAGGACTTGCTTTGTGTGGTGTCAAAAAAAAAGCAAAGATCTCTCCCCGTCTTTACAACCATTGAATCTACAGTATATGTGTTGGCCATGACAGTTTACAATCTAAGGTAACACCAAGTCATTTAGTCTCCTCAACTTGCTCAACATCCATACCATTCATTACCAGGTTCAGCCGAGGTCTAGAACTTAGCACCAAATACACTGCCACCGTTTCAAAAACTGACTGCAACTCTTTGTTTAGGGTTGCAGTAAACTTCACTAGCTGTGGTTGCTGACCTATAGGTCTGGAAGAAAACTAACACATTTCGATTTTTGAGTGTAACACCCCATTCATTGCGATTCTGACCCTTTAATTGCGCATCTAGCGAGTGAGGAACGTGCAGTATAATGTGCCGGTCAAGCGATGCTGCTCATTTCATAGCAAAGTTCGATAGAAATGATATACTTGCTCATGATATACTTCTGCCAGGCAAACCTACTTTGCAGTTAACGTTTAATTGAGACGGTTATCACATCAACTGGCTACACCCAGAGTGAAAGACAAATGTGCGCACCACACAGACAGACAGGGGCAATATTGCTAGAAATGAATTGGCAGATATTGTGTTAGGTTTGGTTTTTTAAGCCAATAGCGGCTAACCGGGGGTGTCATGTTGTGTTGATTACCTAGTAGTTGGGAGCTGGCGGTGTCTGATATTTGTGAGATTTGTTTATGACAGTTTGCGATGGAACACGTGAAACTTGCATATACTTTCAGAATTGTTTGGTGAGCTACTCATACAGTAGGTGGGCTGCGAGCTACTGGTAGTTTCACAATCGACCTGTTGGAGCCCATGGTCTAAATGAATCAATACTTCACTGACTGCTTTTCTATGGAGAAAGATTGCTGTCAAAATGTAGCAGTACATGAATTAATTTACAACATTTTGACAACAATCTTTCTATGAAAGAAACAGAGACAAGTACTAAAGAGGCCGAAACACTTAGAATAATACCGTATATGAAACATATACATGTGACAGTGTTTGGACGCTGGGGGGAGGTAGTAGACTGACCTTGTTGGAGTCCTGGATCATCTTGACGTTGTCGGCCCCAAACTTGTCTGAGTAGAGTTTGAGGAGCCTCTGGGAGATCTCGGACAGTCCTGTCAGCTTAGGCTCCTTATAGATGAACTCTTTACTCTCCTCCTCCTCAAAGAACCCCTGTTACAGAAACACCATTTTACCCAACCACCTGTGTGTGTGTGTGTGTGTGTGTGTGTTTGTCTGAATGCAATGCCTGCGTCAATACTTTGAAGAGTATGTATATGTGCGTGTATTGTTTAGAAACTGTGGCCCTTTGTTTTCTTTCTTCATCCCTTAGCTGAATATTAATAACCCGTAGCTGGAATTTCTAGGCTCACATCACCCCTTAGGGGTTTACTGCGCTTCCCTATCAGTCAGGTCATGTGTTTCTTAGTGTTAGGTCAGCTTGTTAGAACACAATTGTAATCACAAAAGTTACTGACAAAATTGCAATGTTATGTTCTGGATAAAACAGAGGTCATTCTCAAAGCACCGTGGGGTCAAAGGGCAATGAGGGTTATTTTCAGACAGTGTGTTCTTTCCTATGGAAAACTTCCTGGGCTCTGTCTCAATGAGTCTTTCTTCAATTCCTGGCATCCTATATCGTCCCTCCTTTCAATTTATTTGTTGTACTTTAACCCATTTTTCTCCCTAATTTTGTGATATCCATCTGGTAGTTAGATCGCTGCAACTCCCCTACGGACTCGGGAGAGGCGAAGGTCAAGAGCCAAGCATCCCCCGAAACACGACCCTGCCAACCCGCATTGCTTCTTGAAACACAGATCACTTAACCCAGAAGCACCCATGTGTCAGAGGAAAACGCCATCCAGATGGCGACCGGGGTCAGCTTGCAGGTGCCTGGCCCTCCACAAGGAGTCGCTAGAGTGCGATGGGACAAGGAAATGGGCCAAACCTTCCCCTTACTTAGACGACGCTGGAATTGTACACCGCCTCATGGGTCTCCCGGTCCCGGTCGGCTGTAACACAGCCTGGGATTGAACCCGAGTCTGTAGTGACGCCTCAAGCACTGAGATACAGTGTCTTAGACCGCTGTGCCACTCGGGAGGCCCTCATCTCTTTCTTAACCGTATTGGAGGAAAAGGTCCAAGGTAGGGTTGAATGGTGGGAACTCGGTTACTGAGGTTTACTGCCCAATACCACTACCTTTTCCTAGGATAAATAACTGTATAATGCATGTAGACCTATCATCTCATCATGGTACATTTTTTTCTTGTGACAGGTAGGCCTGCATTTTCTGCAGGATAGCCTAATCTACAGTAATATAAGGACCGAATGTGCTTCTAATTTACACATCTCTATTTGGCTTTCGGGGGTCACCTTCATTTTTTATTGTAAAAATTTCATTTTTTTAATTGCAGCTGCAGAGTTTTGAAACAGCCTATCATTCGAATAATAATGTATTGCTTTAAATCAGATCATGTGCGAGCAGTCTGTTCAAGATTGATTTAGACAGTACCAGTCAAAAGTTTGGACACACCTACTCATTCCAGGGTTTTTCTTTATTTGTACTATTTTCTACATTGTAGAAACTATGAAATAACACAAATAACATATGGAATTTGTTTAACAAATAATTGTTAAACAAATACAAATATATTTTATATTTGAGATTCTTCAATGTTGCCACCCATTGCCTTGATGACAGCTGTGCACACTCTTGGCATTCTCTCAGACTGCCCAATAAAAATAAAATATTAAGATTGGCAAAAGAACACAGACACTGGACAGAGGAACTCTGCCTAGAAGGCCAGCATTCTGGAGTCGCCTCTTCACTGTGGACGTTGAGACTGGTGTTTTGCAGGTACTATTTCATGATGCTGCCAGTTGAGGACTTGTGAGCCGTCTGTTTCTCAAACTAGACACTCTAATGTACTCGTCCTCCTCTTTCTATTCTGGTTAGAGCCAGTTTGCGCTGTTCTGTGAAGGGAGTAGTATACAGCGTTGTACAAGATCTTCAGTTTCTTGGCAATTTCTCGCATTTAGCCTTCATTTCTCAGAACAAGTATAGGCTGACAGGTTTCAGAAGAAAGTACTTTGTTTCCGGCCATTTTGAGCCTGTAATCGAACCCACAAATGCTGATGCACCAGATACTCAACTAGTCTAAAGAAGGCCAGTCCTATTGCTTCTTTAAATCAGGACAACAGTTTTCAGCTGTGCTAACATAATTGCAAAAGGGTTTTATAATGATCAATTAGCCTTTTAAAATTATAAACTTGGATTAGCTAACACAACATGCCATTGGAACACAGGAGTGATGGTTGCTGATAATGGGCCTTTTACGCCTATGTAGATATTCCATAAAAAAATCGTCCGTTTCCAGCTACAATAGTAATTTACAGCATTGGAGCCAGTTTGTGCTGTTCTGTGAAGGGAGTAGTACACAGCGTTGTACAAGAAAAAAATATTTTCTTTCAAAAACAAGGACATTTCTAAGTGACCCCAAACTTTTGAATGGCTACATATGTCCTAGCCTACCTCTTTCAGGTAATGAATGATGGATTATGCATAATAAGCTTCTAACTAGCCTCTGTCTCCGCGCAATATGCACACACCTGGGCTCCTGTGGCCTCTCTCCTTAGCTCTTGGAGTCCCATGCAGGAAAAGCTAGACTAGAATAGCTTGCTGAATTTGTTATGTTTTTTTCTGTTGTGCGTAATGTGCAGTAAGTAGCCTAGAGTATCATATATGTATTGGTTAATGGCACAATCATTTTGGCTTTTTTGGGCTTGGGCTCATAAAATGTCTTTAATGTATGGCTCATTAGGCTTGAATTCTCGATCAAAGCGGCTAAGAGGGGATGAGAGGAATCGAGGAGTGATGAGTTGAGAAAGAGCCCTACATTCCAACATTCATGACCAGGGCCCGCATTCATAAAGTGCCTCAGAATAGGAGTGCTGATCTAGGATCAGGTCGCCCCTCTTATTCATTATGACTTAAAATGCTAAACAGATCCTAAAATCAGCAGTCCCACTCTGAGATGTTTTGTGAATACAGGCCCTGGTCTGGCCTGCCTGCATGTATACTGCTATTTCATCTTGACACCAACTGTTCTAAGATCTGTTCAAAGGAGCTAGAGATTAGAGATTGGGATCGTTGAGGGGAAAAAGATTACTGGAGATTATAGGATGTAGGTATCGGGGTCAATTCTATTTAAATTCCTTCAACTCAGGAAGTAAACCGAAATTCCAATTTCCTAATTTTACTCATTTCTTTTCAATGAGGGAAATGTAAATTCTGCTTTATTCCTGAATTGACTGAATTGATATATAATCGACCCCAAACCCCGGTAGGTATACATATCATGTAACAATATGTATACAGCATATATCTTAGAAGAAAAGGTTAGAGAAGCTACTACCGGTGAAGGGAGAAGAGAGAAGGTAAGCGGAACAAAAAAGATCGGAAACATAAAAGAGAGACAAAAACTTACCGCAATCTTGATACAGAAAAACCAAAAGGAAGAAAAGAAAAAGAGCAGATGGAGGAATTAAAGAGACTGACTAGAATTAAAGAGACTGACTAGAATTAGAGACTGACTAGAATTAGAGACTGACTAGAATTAAAGAGACTGACTAGAATTAAAGAGTGACTAGAATTAAAGAGACTGACTAGAATTAAAGAGACTGACTAGAATTAAAGAGACTGACTAGAATTAAAGAGACTGACTAGAATTAGAGACTGACTAGAATTAAAGAGACTGACTAGAATTAAAGAGACTGACTAGAATTAAAGAGTGACTAGAATTAAAGAGACTGACTAGAATTAAAGAGACTGACTAGAATTAAAGAGACTGACTAGAATTAAAGAGACTGACTAGAATTAAAGAGACTGACTCGAATTAAAGAGACTGACTAGAATTAAAGAGACTGACTAGAATTAAAGAGACTGACTAGAATTAAAGAGACTGACTAGAATTAAAGAGACTGACTAGAATTAAAGAGACTGACTAGAATTAAAGAGACTGACTAGAATTAAAGAGACTGACTAGAATTAAAGAGACTGACTAGAATTAAAGAGACTGACTAGAATTAAAGAGACTGACTAGAATTAAAGAGACTGACTAGAATTAAAGAGACTGACTAGAATTAAAGAGACTGACTAGAATTAAAGAGACTGACTAGAATTAAAGAGACTGACTAGAATTAAAGAGACTGACTAGAATTAAAGAGACTGACTAGAATTAAAGAGACTGATCCACCCCTCTCTCCATTCACCAAAGGTTAAATGTCTAAAGGATTCAGGCTCTTCTAAGATGTGTCCAACCAGCTTAGTGAATGTAGGAGTTTGACGTCCTTTACGGGACAAAATACTCGGTGAGACTGGGTTCGTACCAGAGGGCTATAGCTATAGCATGTACTGACTAGCTATCAAGCTAGTAGAAGCTAGTTGAAGCTAGTTTAGCATCGCACTGTGACATCATTCCTCCTCCCCTGAGACCTGAAAGACTGAATCCCAGAGCAGGGATGGTACACGCTAGCCTGAGTGCCAGTCTGTGCACAAACAGACTGTCACTCAGGCTAGGTACACAGTACACCTATCAATAAGGTGTGTTTGTAATTTTCAGTGTCTTCAGTGGTTCTGATGGCACTTACCAGTCCGTAGAACGCCACGCGGTAGTATCGGCCAAACAGACGCTTCTCAGAGTTCACGACCTCTGTCACCTTCAGGTAGGAGCGGTGAATGTCGTAGTACAGCTCCGATAGCCTCTGTGGATCACACACACACAATGTCAATCACATCTGATATTACTTCTGATCTCCTTCCTGTCAGAGTGTTTCTGGCCTGGTCAAGAAACAACCTTGTCCTATCCCCCGGGTCACCTTGAAATCTCGCCTCTTCTCAAAGACGGCAATGACGGGTTTGTTGATATCGGCGATGAGCTCGTGCCTCTCAGACTTCCACAGGTAGTCCACACACAGCTCCAGCTGCTCCACTAGAGTGTCCTACATACACAGGAAGGTTAGGATCTGTGTAGCATTTGAAGTCTAAATGAATAAGGGGGGCGACCTGATCCTAGATCGACACTCCTACTCTGAGACACTTTATGAATACGGGCCCAGGCTCTGCACTGCATTGTCATCGAATGATCTTCCAAATCTATAAAATGTTTGTACTGCAGCCAGTGGTGGTGAGGGTACCTCAGTGTAGGGGGTATCCTGAGTCCCTGTGTCCTCTTTCATGGCCCCCTCTTCCTTCACGTTCGGTGAGATGCACAGGAAGGCCGCCCAGCCCATGGAGAAGGACGCTGAGGTTTCAAACAGGATATGACATCAGAGAAGGAGGGACATAGGAGCAGAGAGCTCATAGGAACAACATGTTGTCACTCCCTTCTTTACGCTTCTGTGCATTTTATCATCCAATGGTATGAACCCATACACCACACACTCTCTCTCTCACACACACACAGTGCTACTTAACTTTCCTTGTGTTCCATATCAACAAACCCAAACAAAGAACAGTAACTCCATTCATTGTGAACGTGCTTTCTGTACACATATCAAGTGAAACGTTGGTGGACATCAATAAAGGCATCTCAAAAAGGCAAGGTAGACCACAGACATCAAGACATCTTTCAATAGCAAAGGCAAATCAGTGGACATTAAACCTGCCTGGACATTCTGCTAGTCTTTTGAGTCATGAGGTATGTTCAGCATACCACTTAGAATGCATGTCCAATACATTGCTTTGTTCTAAGTGGTACGGCTAAGCCATTGCAGTGGACTTCAAAACACTGTGCATCTGTAATAATTCAGACTCCATTTTGCTAGTTGCAGTCAAAGTTTGGTCCTAGTATTTTTAAGTAAGCTGTTTTTACTGTCTATATTGTATACTGTATGTAGATTATGTGAACATTCTATATACTCTGTTTATTGCTGTCAGCACCATTTCACAAGGTTAAATTCCTGGTAGATGTACACTTTAAATACACTTAGGTTGGAGTCATTGAAACTTGTTTTTCAACCACTCCACAAATGTCTTGTTAACAAACTATAGTTTTGGCAAGTCGGTTAGGACATCTACTTGGTGCATGACAAGTAATTTTCCCAACAATTATTTACAGACAGATTATTTCACTTATAATTCACTGTATCACAATTCCAGTAGGTCAGAAGTTTACATACACTAAGTTGACTGTGCCTTTAAACAGTTTGGAAAATTCCAGAAAATGATGTCATGGCTTTAGAAGCTTCTGATAGGCTAATTGACATAATTTGAGTCAATTGGAGGTGTACCTGTGGATGTATTTCAAGGCCTACATTCGAACTCAGTGCCTCTTTGCTTGACATCATGGGATAATCAAAAGAAATCAGCCAAGACCTCAGAAAAAAAATCGTAGACATCCACAAGTCTGGAAATTTCCAAACGCCTGAAGGTACCATGTTCATCTGTACAAACAATAGTATGCAAGTATAAACACCATGGGACCACGCAGCCGTCATACCACTCAGGAAGGAGACGCGCTCTGTCTCCTAGAGATGAACGTACTTTGATGCGAAAAGTGCAAATCAATCCCATAACAACAGCAAAGGACCTTATGAAGATGCTGAAGGAAACAGGTACTGTTAGGAATGTTATGAATAAATGACTAAACAATATCCCCATTTTAAATAGAACTGTAACTAAGTAAACTTATACTCTGTTTTATTATATCTGATTAACAATATGAATTCATAAGTGAGGGATTGTGGAGCCTGAAACAGGGGGTAATTAAATAAAAATAAATACCATTCCAGCCAGGTTGGAGAATATTGGAAGTGGGGTTTTTAAGTAAACAGAAAAGGTCTTTAACCTATGGTTGAACCGACAAAACTTAGCTCTGGGGTGTTTTAGATAAGGCAGTGAGTGCATTCCCAGGTTTTCTGTTAACTAGAACTGTCAGCTAAGTGGTGATCGATAATGGTGAGGGGTCAAGAGTTAATTCAGTTTTATTGTGTGTCCTGTGTGTGTGCTAGTGGGTCGGAATGAACTTTTAAACTTGCTCTGTCTTGGTCGGGAGGAGGAGATTCATTCTAGAACCTGTGACGTCAAATTTTGTATATAAACTGCTGTTCGTGGTTACATGGCAGCGCGCCCCGAGAATAAATACTATTATCTATTTTTGATAAGACTGGTCTCCGTCTATTTTGTGCAAATTAGAATCTTACAAATTCTCATAAAATAGACTAAGTGAATTAATAATGTGTGTATATATATATATATATATATATATATATATATATATATATATATACATTTTATATATATACACACACACACACACACACACACAGTAAAACGAGTCCTATATCGACATAACCTGAATGGCCGCTCAGGAAGGAAGAAGTCACTGCTCCAAAACTGGCATCAAAAAGCCAAACTACGGTTTGCAACTGCACATGGGGACTAAGATCGTATTTTTTGGAGAAATGTCTTCTGGTCTGACGAAACAAAAATAGAACTATTTGGCCATTAATGACCATCGTTATGTTTGGAGGAAAAAGGGGGAGGCCTGCAAGCCGAAGAACACCATCCCAACCGTGAAGAACGGGGGTGGCAGCATCATGTTGTTGTGGTGCTTTGCTGCAGGAAGGCCTGGTGCACTTCACAAAATAGATTGCATCATGAGGCAGGACAATTATGTGGATATATTAAAGCAACTGACCTCAATCCTATTGAACATTTGTGGGCAGAACTGAAAAAGTTTGTGCGTGCAAGGAGGCCTACAAACCTGACTCAGTTACACCAGCTCTGTCAGGAGGAATGGGCCAAAATTCACCCAACCTATTGTGGGAAGCTTGTGGAAGGCTACCCAAAACGTTTGGCCCAATTTAAATGCAATGCTACCAAATACTAATTGAGTGTATGTAAACTTCTGACCCACTGTGAATGTGATCAAATAAATTAAATATGAAATAAATCATTCTCCCTACTATTATTCTGAAATTTCACATTCTTAAAACAAAGTGGTGATCCTAACTGACCTAAGACAGGGCATTTTTACTAGGATTAAATGTCAGGAATTGTGAAAAGGTTTAAATGTATTTGGCTAAGGTGTACGTAAACTTCCGACTTCAACTGTAAATGTACGAATAAAGTTCTGATTCTGAAGTAAGCATAGCTTGTATCGCCCCCACCCTTTAAACATCCCTGTTCCGTGGCGGCACACTCACGTTCTCCATCTCGGGGGGTTAGTAAGGGGCTACAGTTAATGACATTGGGCTCCTCAGGAACCACACTTGACATCCTGGCCTTGTCAGGTTTCCAGTAGCCTGCGTTATAAGGAGGAGTATAGGAGTTTAAGGTACACAATGTAACTTTCCACTTGCTGTTTTGCCTTTTTTCACTTCACGACAAGCCAGTGCTTCACAGGGCATGCTTTCCACACCCGGCGTGTGGCGGCAGAAAGAGAGAGAGCGATGACGGCTCATGCGCTGAACGGTGAAGCATGCATAGGCTAGCAAGCACAATCCCGCGCAGATGGAGACACCGAGTTCCCGTGTCATAGTAGCGCATACTATACATGAGAGGATGTGAAGTCACACTCACAGCAGCAGACACTGGCTAAGTCCCAAATGGCACCCTATTTCCTATGTAAGTGCACTACTTTTGTCCAGGGAATATGGTGCTATTTGGGATGCATCCTATGTTTGTGTATGAGAGAGTAAAGAGTGGATGGCCAGTACTGTAGCACATAGAGGCCTCTGTGTGCTGATTGGATGATGTCATTGTTTCCAGACACTCGAGTTGTGAGAGAGCACACACAGCTCAGCTCTGACTAACCTCTCTTCTCTCACACACTACGTAATATGCCAACACACAAAAGCATGCAAACATACACAGTGTATAACAAACCCACAAGCACATGTATACACAAACACACGCACAAGCATACATATCAACCCACTCATACCATTTCCACCCCTACACAAGCAGAAGAACTAGTTAGAAACAAATGTTTGCACAGAGAGGCTACAATAGCCATATGCACAAAGCGCTGAATGATGATGTCACACATGCTGTCCAGCCAATCGATGGACAGAAGTGGCCAGAAGACTCACAAGCAAAGAGGTTATAGGTTCTCCACACACACATGCCAATAAAGTGACCACATCCCCTCGCTACGTCACACAACTAAATTCTTGCAAACTGCCACCATCACACACTCTCGGTTTTTGTCTCCATGGTTGTAATCAATGCCCAACCCTGTCACTCTCTTTTCACAAACATGCACGCACACACACACACACACACACACACACACCAGAAGCTTGTTAGCAGTACTGCCATGTTATGGCCCACCGGGCTGTGCTCACCTCTCCTCTTGAGGGACTCAGCGATCAGGGCTGAGATGTGGATGTAACACATGGCCGCCTGAGGGACAGAGGAACAGGAGGAAAGGAGGTGAACAGTTTAATCACAGATACCATCACATCATTAACTAGGCGTCTCTGATCTACGATCAGTTTGGACTTTTAGTTCACAATGAATAAGATTAGCTGGATTACATGGACAGTGGGTGAGATGATTCTAGATCAGCACTCCTACTCTGAGATGCTCTGATATGGCCCCTGAACACTATCACATGGTGACAAACCTAGTCTTGGAAAGTACATTATAAACACTTCCAATGGAGGTAGGCTTCTTGAGACTGTGGCAGTCTGAACAAGTTTGAATTACCCGCTAAAAATGATGATATGGTGTCAGAGGTGGGATGGTACAGTGGGTATAATAAGTATTCACCCCCTTAGATTTCTACACATTTTATTGTGTTACAAAGTGAGTTTAAAATATATTTAATTGTGATTTTATGAATCAATGATCTACACAACATTTCTTAAAAAGTAATAAAAAATGAAAACACAAATATTCCTTGATTAGATGTAATCACCTCTGGCAGTGATTACAGCTGTGAGTCTTCTTGGGTTTGTCTCTAAGAGCTCTGCACACCTGGACTGTGCAATATTTGGCCATTAGGTGTTGGGGGTCATGGCTACACAGAAATGTTCAAGTCTTGCCATAGATTTGAAATCAGATTTAAGTCAAAACTGTAACTTGGCCACTCGGGCACACTCACTGTCTTATTGGTAATCAACCCCAGTGTAGATTTGGCCTCGTGTTGTACGTTATTGTCCTACCGAAAGGTGAATTTGTCTCCCAATGTCTGGTGGAAAGCAGACTGAACCAGGTTTTCCCCTAGGATTATGCCTGTGTTTAGCTTCATCCCGTTTCTTTTTATCCTGAAAAACTGTGCAGTCTTTGCCGATGTCGAGCATACCCATACCATGATGCAGCCACCACCATGCTTGAAAATAAGGAGGCAGTCACTCACTGATGTGTTGTCATAAGGCTTTGCATTTAGACCAAAAAGTTTATTCCAACTTTAGTGCCTTGTTGCAAACTGGATGCATGTTTTGCAATATTTTTTATTCCGTATATATGCATTCTTCTTTTCACTGTCATTTAGGTCATTATTGTGGAGTAACTACAATATCGTTGATCCACCCTCTGATTTTTCTCCTGTCAAAGCCATTGAACTCTGTAACTGTTTACAAGAATCACCATGGTGACATCCCTGAGCAGTTTCCTTCCTGTCTTGCAGGTCAGTTCTGAAGGGCGACTGTGTCTTTGTTGTGTTTGGGTGGTTTAATACATCATTCATCATTAACTTGACCATGCATGAAAAGATATTCAATGTCTGGTTTGTTATTGTTATCCATCTGCCAATCACTGCCCTTCTTTGTTATTAAGCTTTCGAAAAGCTCCCTGGTCTTTGTTAATGAATCTGCGCTTGAAATGCAATACTTGACTGAGGGAGCTTACAGATGTTGTGTGTATGTATGGGGGACAGAGGAAGGGGGTAGTCATTTTTTTTTTCTCACACAGATTGAGTTCATTTAACTTATTATGTGATTTGTTAAACCAGATTTTACAACTGAACTACACTGAAGAAAAATATAAACGCAACATGTAAAGTGTTGACCCCATGTTTCATGAGTTGAAATAAAAGATGCCCAAAATGTTCCATATTTGTTTACATCCCTGTTAGTGATAATTTCTCCATTGCCCAGATAATTAATCCACTGGACAATAAAAGGCCACTCTAAAATGTGCAGTAATGTCACACAACACGATGCCTCAAGTTTAGAGGGAGTTGGCATGCTGACTGCAGGAATGTCCACCAGAGCTGTTGCCAGATAATTTATTGTTAATTTCTCTACCGTAAGACTTCCAACGTTGTTTTGTAGAATTTGTCAGTATGTTCAACGCCTCACAACCGCAGATCACATAAAGCCACTCCAGCCCAGGACTTCCACATCTGGCTTCTTTACCTGCGGGATCGTCTGAGACCAGCCACCTGGACTGATGAAACTATGGATTTGCACAACAGAAGAATTTCTGCACAAAGGGCAACTGGCGGGGGAATGGGCTTCAGGGAAGCTCATCTGCATGCTAGTAGTCCTCACCAGGGTCTTGACCTGACTGCAGTTTGGCGTTGTAAACGACTTCAGTGGGAAAATGCTCATCTTTGATGGCCACTTGCACACTGGAAGTGTGCTCTTCACGGATGAATCCCGGTTTCAATTGTACCAGGTAGATGGTACGTGTATGGCATTGTGTGGGCAAGCGATTCGCTGATGTCAACGTTGTGAACAGAGTTCCCCATGGTGGCAGTGGGATTATGGTATGGGCAGGCATAAGCTACAGACAACGAATCACAATTGTATTTTATTGATGGCAATTTGAATGCGAAGAGATACCATGATGAGATCCTGAGGAACATTGTCGTGCCATTCATCCGCCGCCATCACCTCATGTTTCAGCATGAAAATGCACGGTCCCATGTCACAATTCTCTGTACACAATTCCTAGAAGCTGAAAATGTCCCAGTTCTTCCCTGGCCTGCATACTCATGTCAGCCATTGAGCATGTTTGGGATGCTCTGGATCGGCGTGTTCCAGTTCCCACCAACGTCCAGCAACTTCGCACAGCCATTGAAGAGAAGTGGGATAACATTTCACAGAACACAATCGACAGCCTGATCAACTCTATGCGAAGGAGATGTGTCGCGCTGCACAAGGCAAGTGGTGGTCCCACCAGATACTGACTGGTTTTCCCATTCCACGCCCCCACCTTAAAAAAAAAAAAAAAAGTTATGTGAATAACAGATGCGTATTCCCAGTCATGTGAAATCCATAGATTAGGGCCTAATGAATGTATTTCAACTGACTGATTTCCTCATATGAACTGTAACTCAGTAAAAACTTTGAAATTGTTGCATGTTGCGTTTATATTTTTGATCCGTGTAATTTAGTCTTGCCTAAACAAAGGGGATGAATACTTATGCCACAACTATTTTTTTTTGTTATTTAAATTTGTAAACTTCTGTAGAATTTTCTTTTCACTTCGACATTATAGAGTATTTTGATCTATGACAACAAAATATATAATTCATTTCAGTCCCACTTTGTAACACATCAAAAGGTGAAAAAAAATCCAAGGGGGTGAATACTTATAATACCCACTGTACATACCTCTGTACCCTGTATACACAACATAGCATCAGATCACACAACCCATAACATATCCCAGTAACCCAGTCCTACTGTACCTCGGAGAGGTCTCCGTTGCGGACGTGTATCTTGGCCATGCTCTCCAGCCAGGTGCGCCGGAGCTCGGGCGTGCTGGCGTAGGAGTTGGCCAGGCTGTACTGCAGGTCCACCAGCATCTCCGGGTCCTTCTCGTGCTCCTTCATCTGGGACGTGGCCATCAGCACCGTGCGGATCCGCTTGGTCAGGTCTTTCACCTCGGCAGGGAGCGGTGTGTTCTGGGAGGGCGGATGGATCATACACGATGACGTCACACTTCATAAAAGGTTTTATTGTCCTTTTTGCCCGTAAACACAGGCAAAGGGTTTGTGGCTTCTGTGTGGCTCAGTTACAGAAACAATGTGCATGTCACATCAGATCAAACACGGGCAGTATGCATAATCGCAGCATATACAAATTATTAGTCACTAGAGGGAGTTAAGAGAGGAATCACTAACTCTCTAATTCCTCAACACCATGGCTGACACCCAAATAAACGCCACCCTATTGCCATAGCTGGCCCCTAGACTAACTTACCAATCAAAAAATATTTTGCAGACAAGGGCTAATTGAGTGACTATTAGTGACTGACATTACAAGAGAAAAACTGTTGATACACAGCGTAATTTAGAAATTGCACCTTGTGTTGTCTAATTTTCTACCTCGTAAGTTGACACCCCAATTGAGTTCCCCCGCCAGTTGCCCATCCCTGATATATACTGTAGTGGATTTTAAAGGGAATAGGGTGCCATTTGGGATGCAAAACATTTCTCACTCCAGTCCCTGTTCTCACCTTGAGAGGAGCATCTCCGTTGGCAAAGTTATTGATGATGGCCAGAGACTGTTGGAAGCGTGAGCCTCCGATGCCAGCATCCGCAATCAGCTGACTCACTGCCTTGATCAGCTGGAGGGATGGAAGAGAGAGAGGAGGGAAAGGGAACGAGAGTGAAGGTGACGCTAATCACACCCGCTCTGAAACAGTGTGGCGATGTGTGTGTGGTCTCTGATCGGCTGCCAAACTGTCTGTTTCAGAGCCATAGAAATATTGTGGCCTTTCTCTATCCAGGCCCTGTGTTCACCGAACAAAACAGTGAAAATAAAGAAAGCTCTGGCACACACAAACACACTCACACATACCCACCCCCACCCCCACACCAAGACCCACACCACACACATCCCTCCATCCCCACTGACTGACCTGTAGGTGGGAGCGGACGATGGACTTTCCCTTGGTGAACTCAAAGTTTTTCCTCATGAAGAAGTAGAGGAGTGCGGAGGCCTCAGTCTGGGTGGAGCTGGAGCGGTGGTTACAACACTTCAGGATCTCGTAGCACAGGCAGCCACACAGGTCTGCTTTACCCTGGAAGAACGCAGAGGGGAACTAGAGAGAGAGAGAGATAGAGAGGGTGTAAGAAGGGAGAAAGAGAGGAAGTAAGGAAGGGGATAGAGAAGAGATGGGGTTAAATAGGAAGAGAGTAGGGAAGGAGAGAAAGGACGAGAAAGAGGGAGAGTTCAGCGTCAATAATGTAATATGAAGTCAGTTAGTGTGCATGGGTGTGAGAGAGCTATCAGCCAGTACACAGACCTTCTGTATGAAGAGGCGCAGGGCAGCGAAGACGTGTCTCAGGGTGCTGGTGGACTGATTGATCTGGAAGAAGAGGAGGTAGGTGTCGAACACCTTCTTCATCAGCAGGTTCTGACCCTCGTCCTGCAGTAACTGTTTCTGTGGGAGAGAATGAACAACAATCAACATATGCGCTTCCCAAATGGCACCCTATTCCTTACCTCGTCCACCAGCCGGCACTGCGGTACCAATTGAGTCTGGGAATAAGGGTACCCTATTCCATATATAGTGCACTATTTTTTGACCAGGGCCTATAGGGCTCTTGTCAAAATCAGTGCACTATATAGAGAAAATGGTGCCCTTTGGGACACAGACGTAATATGAATCACAAAAGAGTCAAAAGACAAAAAAAAGCAGCATGTCTAGGTTGCCGGGTTGCTTTACAGAGTATAGCAATTATAGGTTATAGGTATTGAGGAACAGCTAACTTGAGGACTGAGGAGTGCACAGTAACCTACAAGAACAACAGAAGATACAAATCCATAGCTTGGAATACAAACTGAATATCTCAGATTCAGTGAAGTGAAACAATAGTGAATAGTTAAACAGATTTCAGGCGAAAAAGTCACTGTAGTTCTTAGTAATAACCACAAGGTGGCAGTGGCGTATTAAAATAGGCTCATGAATGACAGGTCTAGGATAAGGCAAAATTCTTGAAATTTCCCCTACAATTCCCAGGTTTTCCAGAAATGCTGGTTGGATTTCCTGTTTATTCCCTTGAGATTCCAGGAATCTTCCAACTGGGATTTCGGGAAAGTTGAGCAACCGTAACAGGTCTGTAGGTTGATCGGTGTTTGACCATTCAGACAGTGGTCAGTGTTGTTGTCTGACCTTGTGGTGATGGACAAAGAGGCCCAGGACATCCAGTACGATGAGGGCCACCTCGGTGGACAGATTGGCCTCGATGTCCGTCGGGCTCAGGTGGTCACCCTCTGGGATGTTCCCATCTGAGGGAAGGACAGGAAAAGGGCAATGGTACAGCAGCACAGCTAGCAACAACAGCCCAACCCTAACCCTAGCAATAGCCCTCATGCACCTAACAAAAGACAACACTAGAGACAGAATTATAATAGCTAAGTAATGTTACTTAGCACTGTAATAGATAAGAAATAGCACTATTGGCAGTTGGTAAAAGTAAAACAAGCTATTGGCCTAGGACAACAAAAGCTAACTTAACTAACTAAATAACAGAACACATTGATGTGAACTAAACAGTTTTGAAATGGGATGGCATTGCCCAGCAGTGTTGTTAGGCGGGAGTACTCGGGGGGACATTACCAGTCTCCATCATCTGCAGCAGCTTGGGGTTGGTCAGGGCGTTCTTGGCCCGGATGATGGGCATTGTCTGGGAGCGGGCGTGCCGATGGCCATCCTGTCCTGACAGCATCCTGGTGACCAGACGGTCAGGGGTCAAACACACAACACACAACTTTCAACCTCACAAGGGGTGGTGTTCAGCAGAGACGAAACAGGTGAAAGCATTTTGAAACAAAGAGAGATACTCTGTGAACGTATCCAATAGGAACGCTCATTTGACCCGTTTCATAATGTTTTGCGTTTCGTGAACACGACACCCAATAGTCACTCCACCTTCGAAAACAGCCTGTAATTCTGCACTGCCGCCCAATCCCAAATGGACCAGTACACCCTATGCCCTATGCACTTGTGGAGATCTGAGAGGACGTGATTGGTATAAGCAATATGGGGAAAGGTCCAACTAACCTTGGAGGACCATTTATTGACTGCACCTGTTAAGTCTTATCAGATCTCCACAAGTGCATAGGGCGTAGGATCCAGGGGTCCATTTGGGATTGGTCCTAAGTGTGTGAAAATGTCTAAGAAAACAACATCCCCTGTAACGTGACAACACACATGTTAATGCGACCACGTAGTTAAACGGGATTGCCGTTAAGACAGGGATCCTATTTTTAATGAGGGGGGGGATATGCAGACAAAGGACTAGCCAATTACACCACGCCACACGTATGGTAGACACTGGGAGGGGCATGCTGGGCAAACAGAGTGGCCACCACACTATGTCACATGACACACTCACAATGTCCACCATGGATGGTCACTTGTTCAGGACCATGAAGACAACACTGATGAGCAGCAATGGTGAACTAAACTCATAACAGGACAAATGGTGTACACAAACTCGGCTGGTTTAAGTCCTATTTATAGTCTCCTGGACTAAAAACGTGTAGTTTACTGGACTAACATGGAGTTGAGGGATATAGAGGCAGAAAGGAGCTTTTCTGTTCCACTTTATTTAGAGCTTTGGTCCAGTAAGCTATACATTTCTGTCCAGTAAACCCCCCCCCCCCCCCCCAAAATGTAAGACTATTGTAGCTATTGTTACATACATACACTGCCTGTAGAAAGTCTACACCCCCTTTAACTTTTTTTCACATTTTGTTGCGTTACAAAGAGGGATTCAAATTGATTTAATTGTCCTTTTTTGACATCGATCTACACACATTTTACAATAAAACTGTAACGTCAATTTTTTGGGGGGAAAAGTCAAGGGGTCTGAATACTTTCAGAATTCCACTGTATTTATCACCCTTGTCACCGTGGTGACAACCTGAACTATATTATACTGGCTCTGATATCTTATTTTCACATGGTCCTTTCCAGCCCGGTTCCAGCAACTATAGTGGATGCGTAACCAGGCCAGCAGAGTACAGCTCGGCTCGGCTCAGCTCAGTAGTGTGAAAAGGGTACGTGTGTGTGTGAGGATGTGTCGGACGCTGTGTGGAGCTCCGAGGTGAAGTTTCCCCTAGGTACAGATTCCCCTCCCCCGGTCCTAACCTTAACCATTAGTGGGGTAAACGCTAAACTGATCCAAGATCAGGTGGTAGGGAAAACTTCACCCTGCTCCCTGTGTGGAGGGCCCCCAGGTAGCGACTGTGTGTTTACCATTGAGGGAGCAGGCCTGTGGAGGTCTGGGTGGAATGGTTAGAGCCCTTCAGGGTGCCATTGTTCTGGGTGCCCTGGGCCAGCTTTACCACGGCCGCTAGCTTCCTGTTCACAAGCCAATGACACCAGCGTTAAGTAACAGCATCATCATCATTATCATCATTACTCTTCCTCCTCGTTGTCAATATGAACATCACGACCCAAATTTACCAAGCATCTCAGAGTAGGAGAGCTGATCTAGGATCAGTTTAGCCTTTCAGATCATAATGAATCAGATTATTAAGGACAGGGGGGGGTCCTGAACCTAGATCAGCACTCCTACTCTGAAACGCGTGATACATGTGGAATCAGGTGGGCTAAAGCCATCAAGCCAAGCAGAAAGAGGAAGGGGTCATTTCAGTATTGAACGCTGCCACAGCAAAGTAGCGGGGTTAGTGGCGTTAGATAGAGAAATAAATACATTTTTCCAATGTTAGGTTGAGGTTGCCGTTAGTTAGGAAGTATTTTAAGGGCTATAGAGCATTAGTTGGAAGCTAGTTTGCTTGCTGCTAATACATTAGCTAGTGTATGTGGTGACAGAGAGGAACAGATGAATTGAGCCTAACAAGACCAGCTAATGCTATCTCAATTAGCAGATTTGTTAGTGGTCAGGTCACTGATGCTACTACGGTCAGTACACACAGAGAATGTAGAGCAGCGGATGGAGGGATGATGGGGAGGAGGGATGGTCATCATGCCACATGAATGCTACATGATCATTAGCTTACATATGACAGCGGCAAAGCCATGCAAGTAGCCACACACACACACACCCGCACGCGCGCACACACACACAACAATATCCCCAGCAGAAGTTTTAGGGTTAAACAGTAAGAAATCAGTCTTCGTTGCACCGCATTCGCCGCACATGAAAGTGTGGCCATCAATACATGTGCAGTCACATGGACCATCCATTAGCACATCAATACACACATCAACACGTGGAGCGTGGAGGAGAAAACACAGAGGGGGAGGCAAGAGCAAGGTCAACGGACACACATTCCAGTGTGATCAGTGTGTTAACATGTCATATCAGTGTTTACGAGTGTCTCATGCCTTATCAATGTTACAGAAACGCTGACAAGTGTCACGGAAAACAGCCGTTTAGTGGATAGGTCCCAAATGGCACCCTATTTGCCTTTGTCTAATCCAAATCAGTGGATTGGTCACATACATAGATGTGCAGGTGTTATAGCAGGTGCCTGCGAAATGCGTACGTTTCTAGCGTCAAACAGTGCAGGTAGGATGTCTCGCAAATACAATACAAACACACACAAATAATAAAACAAATCTAAACAAGAACTCGAGAAAAAGCAGAACTGGTCCTATTAACAATCCAGGGGTAGATCTATTAGAGCCTGTGTCAGAATCTAGAATAGAGACTATTCAAATTCCCCAGCAGCCTCTCTGATTAAGGTTGCATGTAACTTATCAGCCCCAGACAACGTATGTGACCCAAATGGCACCCTGTTCCCTTTATAGTGCACTTACGGGCTCTGGTCAAAAGTCTCCCAGCCCCTTGGTTTTTATTCTACTAATGCCTGACAAAGTTAAAAACGCCACATTCCCAGCCTTTTGTTGGCTCTGACAAAAAGAAAAAAGAAACGTCTCTGCTTTTTATTCTTCTTCACATTGAGGAGGAAATAAGGACAAATTAAATTAGACGAGAGGAATTCAAATTCAGGCGAAGAGAAAAAGTCTGGCTGGGAAAGCCTATGACTGCTCCAGGATCCACGTACACAAACACACACAGTGTACCCCAATATCTATATCTGAGGTGTGAATTGAACAGCATCACACACTGGTTTGAGCTCACGAGAGCATATCCATGTGATCAGGCTCTTCACCACACACACACACACACACACACACACACACACACACACACACACACACACACACACACACACACACACACACACACACACACACACACACACACACACACACACACACACACACACAGAGACAGACAGACAGACAGACACACAAACAGACACACAAACAGACACACAAACAGACACACAAACAAACAGACAGACACAGCAAACAGACAGACCCCCCCCCCCCCCCCCAACTACCATGCTCTTGCCAACCACGACAGTGAGAAACGTCCCAGTTCGCCCACCTCGTTGTCAACATCTGTGTGTCTGCCATTAATCATATTTCCCCCTTCCTCTCCACCCTCTCTCTCTCTCTCTCTCTTCTCCCTCCCCCTATCGACTGCAGCCAGCAGCAGGAGAACTATGGGGTTGGCAGGGGATCCACCCTCTTTCTTGTCTCCCCAGTAGATGCAGACACAAGCACGCAAACACACATGCACACAGACACAGACACACAGGCAGCAGCAGCTGTGGCTAGGGAGACAGTCAGTGAGCCCCACCCTGGATCCTTGGAGTAGGCTGGGTATGTGTGCATACGCATACAGTACACATATTCCGTTTATGTGTTTGTGTGTGACCGACTGTTGCATGCGCATATATTATGCACATTAAGTGTGTATGTGACTGTGTGTCAGTTGGGGGGAGGGTAGTTGAATGTGTGTGTGGTTGAATGTGTGTTTGTGTGTGTATCTGGCTGTTGAGCAAACATTACATTTCAAACAATCTGACACAAGGTTCTGTTGCATGTCTTTCATTGATAAAACCAATGAAAACACACACACACACACACACACGCACACATACACACATGCACACACACACACACAAAACCTCTGAGTGGGAGGGGTTTTGCAGGTACATAGTATCAGCTAAAAGCCCCTGTGGAAGGCTGATACTTACCTGGCTATGTGGCGCTTCCCCAGGAATCTAAAGTGCTGGAGACACAGCCTGCATAGAGGAAGAGGAGAGAGTGTGTATTAGGGTGTGTGTGTTGAGTATAAGTTTATAAGCATGTGTGTGCATGTGGGTATGTGTTGTGCGTGCGTGCGTGCTGTCACAATGTGTGTATATATGTGTATGTATGTATGTGTGCGTGTGTGTGTGTCCAGTGTGAGCTGAGGAGAGGTACTACAGCACTGTGTGTCTTGGAGCTGTGTGTTATAAAAACTGAAGCTCCAGCAGAGACAGGAAAGTGAATTTACTGCAGTGAATTTACTGCAGAGCTGAGTGGAGGCTAGGGGAGAAAAGTTGGAGCCTATTTCTCTATAACTCTCGTCAGTTTAAGAGCCCCCCGCTCTCTCTCTCTCTCTCACTCTTTTATCAGTCTCATTCGTTCCCCTCTGCCAAGTCTCCCATTATTCCCTTCCTCCTCTGTCTCTCTCTGATATGTACACTTTCCTCCTTCCCTCCCTCCACGTAATGAGAGGACAGACTCATTAGTCCTACTAAAGTTCAACTACTAAAGTTCAAGTTCAACTAAGCCTATTAAAGTTCAACTTCAAGTTAGGTTTAGATTCAATCCGGACCGCAATTGGCATGCTGACTGCAGGAATGTCAACCAGAGCTGTTGCCAGAGAATTGAATGTTCATTTCTCTACCGTAAGCTGACTCCAACGTCGTTTTAGAGAATTTGGCAGGGCATCCAACCAGCCTCACAGCCACAGACCACGTGAAGCCACGCTAGCCCAGGACCTCCACATCTGGCTTCTTCACCAGCGGGATCGTATGAAGAGGGGGTGGAGTATTTCTTTCTGTAAGAAAGCCCTTTTGTAGGGAAAACCCCATTCTGATTGGCTGGGCCTGGCTCCCCAGTGGGTGGGCCTGGCTGCCAAGTGGTTGGGCCTGGCTCCCCAGTGGGTGGGCCTGGCTGCCAAGTGGGTGGGTCTATGCCCTCCAAGGACCACCCATGGTTGCACCCCTGCCCAGTCATTTGAAATCCATAGATTAGGGCCTAATACATTTATTTCAACTGACTGATTTCCTTTTATTAACTGTAACTCAGCCAAATCTTCGACATTGTTGCATGTTGGGTTTATATTTTTGTTCAGTATACATCTATACGGTATGGTCAACAACAAAAAAATGTTATAATTTCTTCTCTTCCTCTATAGGCTTCTTCACAACCAATGTTAAAAGGAATTAACAATTTCTGTTACACAATGTACAGTGTTTTAGTGAAGAATGGTGAATTGATCAATAATGTGAGGGGGAAACAGTGTAACAGTGTTCCGTTGGAGGTGGGAGACACTGTTTATGTCCAGTTCAGTGGCAGGACGGTCTTCGAAGCAACATCAATCACTACAACACCGTCAGTGGGTTCCTGTTCTTCAGCATGTGATAGGCCTTACAGTACAAGTATGCAGTGCGATACATTTTTATTGATTGACAAGACCGTTCATTTGGCAATGAATACATCACAACTGTGAATTAGATCACGACTGTTTTTTAAAACACAAATGTGATTATTTTTTGTAAAAGCTAGTGTTTTTAATCAGGTGTGGGGTGTTGCATTGTCAAACTACGATCACACATTTCATCACCAAAGGGGGGGGATCCTTTAGTAGGTTTCTGCTAGTCATCAAGCAATAATATTGGAGACACCAGCACCAATACCCCAACCACATTAAAGTGTAAGTCAGCGGAACAATTCTCATTAGTGTGCTTGAGTCAGCAAGAACACTCTTTTTAATTCTCCATATTCTCCTTTTATTCAACTTCTTCCCAGCTTTGTGTGTTCAACTACTTATTTGAAGTCTGAAATGGGCAGCCGTGTCTTTGACAATAAATGCAATGTATCCAGCCACCTGTAGTATCTGCCCATCGACACAGGGACAGAGGAAGTGTTAACACTGTGGCTACTCACTCCAGGATGTTGAAGAAGTCGGAGATCTCCTGGTGTATGGCTCGGTGCCAATAGGAAACCATCACCTCTGCAAATAGAAGAAAAAGTCTGTGTTCTTATCACACGTACCTGTACTTGTACTACTTCACTGTGCAAAAGCAAGAAGTTGACTAACAGTGCGTGCCAGTATCGCAATACTCTTTAAGTATCATGGCAAGCAAAACAAACAAACGAACAGCCTTATTTTCGTCATCCAGAGACACATATGCTTACTTCCCAAGCGTTAGCACCAATAAGACATAGTTTAGACTTCTTCCCGTGTTCTTCTTGTTGCCATGGAAAATCGAGTATACTGGTATCGTAACAACCCTACTGTTGGCTACGGTCTGGTATGGAAGAGGTTAACGCCAAGGAATTGGTACCAGCTTCCCGGCTACTGCAGTGTGGGCTTAGCATATGGTCCGATTGCTAGCAGGCCACTGTACTATTGGCTATGGTCTGGTAGTGAAGGGGTTAACCATAGAACTACATAAAGAACACATGTACAGACAGTGCACTCCAAAAGGCATTGGGACAGTGACACTTTTTTGTTGCTGTTTTGGCTCTGGATTCCAGCAGTTTGGATTTGAAATGACGCAATGGCCGAGGTTAAAGTGCAGATGATACTTCCGTAACTTTCTCGCTCACCATCATTCGTGACTCATTCAGGATGATCCCGTAACCATGGTAGCATCCACATCGCTGTAGAAGTGTTTAGAGACGACATGTTCTATTCTTACTTACAAAAAAAGCGACTTCAACATGACACAATACATTATGCACCATTCCTTTCATTTGTCCACGAAATGAACTGAAACACAACCAAAACAAACAGCAAATACATCCAACAAATGTGTAGAGTCACAGGCTTGATGTAGACATTGCGTGCTGTGAATATTGGACCAAATACACTACATGGTCAAAAGGTATGTGGACACCTGTTCAAACATCTCATTCCAAAATCATGGGCATTAATATGGAGTTGGTCCCTCCTTTGCTGCTGTAACAGCCTCTAGTCTTCTGGGAAGGATTTCCACTAGATGTTGGAACATTGCTGCGGGGACTTGCTTCCATTTAGTCACAAGAGTATTAGTGAGGTCGGTCACTGATGTTGGGCGATTAGGCCTGGCTTGCAGTCGGAGTTCCAATTCATCCCATCCTCAATGGAGTTGAGGTCAGGGCTCTGTACGGCCAGTCAAGTTATTCCACACCAATCTCGACAAACCATTTCTGTATGGACCTCGCTTTATGTATGGGGGCATTGTCATGCTGAGACAGGAAAGGGCCTTCCCCCAAACTGTTGCCACAAAATTAGAAGCACAGAATCGTCTAGAATGTCATTGTATGTAGCAGCGTTCAGATTTCCCTTCGCTGGAACTAAGAGCCTGAACCGTGAAAAACAGCCTCAGACCATTATTCCTCCTCCACCAAACTTTACAGTTGGCTCTATGCATTCGGGCAGGTAGAGTTCTCCTGGCATCTGCCAAACCCAGATTTGTCCTTTGGACTGACAGATGGTGAAGCGTGATTCATCACTCCAGAGAACGCGTTTCCACTGTTCCAGTAGTGAGTGTTGCAACCGGGGACAGCCGATATTCAGCACTCGGCAGTCCCGTTCTGGGAGGCTTGTGTGGCCTACCACTTCGCAGTGACATTTCCACTTCACAATAACAGCACTTACAGTTGACCGGGGCAGCTCTAGCAGGGCAGAAATTTGACGAACTGACTTGTTGGAAAGGTGTCATCCTATGATGTTGCCACGATGAAAGACACTGAGCTCTTCAGTAAGGCCATTCTACTGCTAATGTTTGTCTATGGAGATTTCATGGTTGTGTGCTCGATTTTATACACACGTCAGCAACTGGTGTGGCTGAAATAGCCGAATCCACTCATTTGAAGTGGCGTCCACATACTACGGAACTTTTTACTACTTTAACCTCAGTCATTGTATCATTTCAAATCCCAAAATAAAATAAATAAATAAATTGTGTCACTGTCCCAATACTTTTGGAGCGTACTGTAGTGAATTATACAGTTGGACCTGCATGGAGGTAACACTATGTGTCTCACCCTCCGATATGGTCTTCATGATGTGGAGGAAACACATGAGCAGACTGCGAGTCTCGGCCTGGTCCAGCTTGTCAAAGCGAGATCCAAAGCCTATCAGAGACTGAGGCCGGGCAAACTGATGACAGAGAGAGGGAAGGAAGGAAGAAGTTAGGGGGAGGGGAGAGAGAGGTGGGAGGTGGAAGAGAGAGGTGAGAGGTGGAAGAGAGAGGTGAGAGGTAGAGAGGGGGGTGGCAGAGAAAGAGGGAAGGAAGGAAGAAGTTAGGGAGAGGGGGAGGGGAGAGAGAGGTGGGAGGTGGGAAGAGAGAGGTGAGAGGTAGAGAGGGGGGTGGCAGAGAGAGAGAGAGAGGGAAGAAGTTAGGGAGAGTGGGAGGGGAGAGAGGTGGGAGGTGGGAAGAGAGAGGTGAGAGGTAGAGAGGGGGGTGGCAGAGAGAGAGAGAGGGAAGGAAGGAAGAAGTTAGGGAGAGGGGGAGGGGAGAGAGAGGTGGGAGGTGGGAAGAGAGAGGTGAGAGGTAGAGGGGGGTGGCAGAGAAAGAGGGAAGGAAGGAAGAAGTTAGGGAGAGTGGGAGGGGAGAGAGGTGGGAGGTGGGAAGAGAGAGGTGAGAGGTAGAGAGGGGGGTGGCAGAGAGAGAGAGGGAAGGAAGGAAGAAGTTAGGGAGAGGGGGAGGGGAGAGAGAGTTGGGAGGTGGGAAGAGAGAGGTGAGAGGTAGAGAGGGGGGTGGCAGAGAGAGAGAGAGGGAGAGAGGGAAGGAAGGAAGGAAGAAGTTAGGGAGAGGGGGAGGGGAGAGAGAGGTGGGAGGTGGGAAGAGAGAGGTGAGAGGTAGAGAGGTGAGAGGTAGAGAGAGGTGAGAGGTAGAGAGGTGAGAGGTGGTGAGAGGTAGAGAGGTGAGAGGTAGAGAGGGGGGTGGCAGAGCGAGAGAGAGAGAGAGAGAGGGAAGGAAGGAAGGAAGAAGTTAGGGAGAGGGGGAGGGGAGAGAGAGGTGAGAGGTAGAGAGGTGAGAGGTAGAGAGGGGGGTGACAGAGAGAGAGAGAGAGAGAGAGAGAGGGGGAAGGAAGGAAGGAAGAAGTTAGGGAGAGGGGGAGGGGAGAGAGAGGTGAGAGGTAGAGAGGTGAGAGGTAGAGAGGGGGGTGACAGAGAGAGAGAGAGAGAGAGAGAGAAGTTAGGGAGAGGGGGAGGGGAGAGAGAGTTGGGAGGTGGGAAGAGAGAGGTGAGAGGTAGAGAGGGGGGTGGCAGAGAGAGAGGGGTGAGAGGTAGAGAGGTGAGAGGTGGTGAGAGGTAGAGAGGGGGGTGGCAGAGAGAGAGAGGTGAGAGGTAGAGAGGTGAGAGGTGGTGAGAGGTAGAGAGGTGAGAGGTAGAGAGGGGGGTGGCAGAGAGAGAGAGAGAGAGAGAGAGAGAGAGAGAGAGAAGTTAGGGAGAGGGGGAGGGGAGAGAGAGTTGGGAGGTGGGAAGAGAGAGGTGAGAGGTAGAGAGGGGGGTGGCAGAGAGAGAGAGGTGAGAGGTAGAGAGGTGAGAGGTGGTGAGAGGTAGAGAGGGGGGTGGCAGAGAGAGAGAGGTGAGAGGTAGAGAGGTGAGAGGTGGTGAGAGGTAGAGAGGGGGGTGGCAGAGAGAGAGAGAGAGGAGGAGGAAGACACACATTCTTCTTTATGCTGTAGCTATTTTCTTTTTGTTCTTTCTTTAATTAAGCCAGCACAGTGTCTGCACAACATTTCTGGACATGAAATACTGCTGAGTGAGTGTTGTCATCTTTCTCACCTTTTCACACCCGTCCATCTTCTCGCTGTTCCTGTCACTTGTGCTGGGGTTGGACTCTATGCTGATCAGAGAACCCCGTGAGTCGGCATGGTTACCCGTGGAAACAGCCAGGGAGGAGAAGGCTGGGGGGGGGGGGGGGGGGGAGTTAGACTTATGGACCTTTATGTGCAGAGAGGTGCACACACAGTTGCAAACACGCCTACACACATGCAAAAGTATGCACGCACGCACACACTACCTGTGATAGAGTTGAGCACTTCTTTGGAAAAGGAGGCATCCACTGAGTTACCATGGCGAATGACGTGAGCCACTGGACCTGCCACGCCCACTCCCACACTCAGGTCATCTCTTGAACCCTGGAGAGGGGGAAAGAGTTCTCTAACACCACTAGGACAGAGGAAAACATTTCACTGTGACACCACTTGGTCAGATGGATACATTTCACTGTAGCCTTTTCTCATTTGGGCAAAAGTCCGTCCTCCACCCTCTTTCCTGTCTCCTCTGTGACCCGAAAACCCATCCTTCGCCGAAGTGTTTAGAAATCTGCCGCACCCCTTTTGAAATCAGCTTTTGTTTTGTCAGAGGAGAAAAGCAAGCACACCTTTAAAAACAATATGCTAAAACCACGATTTCACATGTGAAAGCATGTGTTTTTGGAACACTTCACATGTTTTCACGTGTAGTTTCATGTTATCACATGTTGCTTTACATGTTATCCCATTAACTTCACATGAAAATGTGTTTTTGGATTTATCGTTTTATCCATAAAATGCCATGCACGAGTAACTTCATTCATTTTATCACAATTTTTGGATCCGCCGCTGGTGGAGAGTCTCATTTCATCCACGTTCCCTCTCCTCCACGCTTCTTCTCAATTACCTTTGACCTTTTCCAAAAGAGGCGAGAGAGGACGGAGGAGAGAGTACGCAGGAGTTGAGCAAGACCAATTGAGAAAACGCTAATGAGATCACTTAAGCAGAGGGCGACACCACTGCACCAGAGGGAATCAGTTCACTGTGACACCACTAGGCCAGAGGGAAACATTTCACCGTGACACCACTAGGACAGAGGAAAACATTTCACCGTGACACCACTAGGCCAGAGGGAAACGTTTCACTGTGACACCACTAGGCCAGAGGAAAACATTTCACTGTGACACCACTAGGCCAGAGGGAAACATTTCACTGTGACACCACTAGGCCAGAGGAAAACATTTCACTGTGACACCACTAGGCCAGAGGGAAACATTTCACTGTGACACCACTAGGCCAGAGGGAAACATTTCACTGTGACACCACTAGGCCAGAGGGAAACATTTCACTGTGACACCACTAGGCCAGAGGGAAACATTTCACTGTGACACCACTAGGCCAGAGGGAAACATTTCACTGTGACACCACTAGGCCAGAGGGAAACATTTCACTGTGACACCACTAGGCCAGAGGAAAACATTTCACTGTGACACCACTAGGACAGAGGAAAACATTTCACTGTGACACCACTAGGCCAGAGGGAAACGTTTCACTGTGACACCACTAGGCCAGAGGAAAACATTTCACTGTGACACCACTAGGCCAGAGGGAAACGTTTCACTGTGACACCCCTAGGACAGAGGAAAACATTTCACTATGACACCACTAGGCCAGAGGTAAACATTTCACCGTGACACCACTAGGACAGAGGAAAACATTTCACTATGACACCACTAGGACAGAGGAAAACATTTCACTGTGACACCACTAGGACAGAGGAAAACATTTCACTGTGACACCACTAGGCCAGAGGGAAACGTTTCACTGTGACACCACTAGGCCAGAGGAAAACATTTCACTGTGACACCACTAGGCCAGAGGGAAACGTTTCACTGTGACACCCCTAGGACAGAGGAAAACATTTCACTATGACACCACTAGGCCAGAGGTAAACATTTCACCGTGACACCACTAGGACAGAGGAAAACATTTCACTATGACACCACTAGGACAGAGGAAAACATTTCACTGTGACACCACTTGGTCAGAGGAAAACATTTCACTATGACACCACTAGGCCAGAGGAAAACATTTCACCGTGACACCACTTGGTCAGATGGATACATTTCACTGTGACACCACTAGGCCAGAGGAAAACATTTCACCGTGACACCACTTGGTCAGATGGATACATTTCACTGTGACACCACTAGGCCAGAGGAAAACATTTCACTGTGACACCAATAGGACAGAGGAAAGCATTTCACTGTGACACCACTTGGTCAGAGGAAAACATTTCACTATGACACCACTAGGCCAGAGGAAAACATTTCACCGTGACACCACTAGGCCAGAGAGAAACATTTCACCGTGACTCCAGCGGGACACATTTCACGGGACACATTTCACTGTAACTGCACTGGGCCAGAGGGACACAGTTCACTGTTTAAATAGATCTCAAACTCTTACTTGGTCACTGGAGGTGAAGTAGATGGGGAAGAGGTCTCGGAGGAAGAAGCGAGGCATGTTGTCCAGGATGAGGCCGTACAGAGGCAGGTAGAGGGACGCTATCCTCGCCTGCTTATCCTGGAGAATATGAAGAGAGAGGTAGGAGAGAGAGGGGGGAGGGGCAGAGGGAGAAAAGAGAGGGGTGGCAGAGAGAAACATAGGGATAGGGAGGAGAGAGAGAGGAGAGAGAAAAGGAGGGAATAGAGAGAGAGAGAGAATTTGAGACAGAGCGAGAGACACCGATAGTGAGCGACAGACCTACAGAGAGTAACTATCAGGGGTTTTAAACTGTGCCTGATTGAGAGAGGAACAGAGATCTGTCAACAGTTGTACAGTGTTGGGTTTGGCAGACTTCTAATCTCAGATGGGTTCTGGCTGTCTGGGGTTGAGTCCAAAATGGCACCCAATTCCCTACTGTACATAGTGCCCTATACACTTCCTGTACACCGAACCGCAGGATAGGGTGTGTGTGTGTGTGTGTCCAGATTAATGATTTCCTGCTGTTTCATATCATCCTAGCCACCACTGTAATGCGCCTCTCTTTCCTAACACACACACACACACACTTTTAGTCAATCCAATATCTGTGAGAAAATCTTGACACAGAGAACACTCCTGGAAGTGTGACGTGATGACAGGCAAAATAAAAAGTGATTTTTACTGTGTATATGTTTCCGTCAACTGTAGTACATTGTACACTGTCCAATCAGAACATTTCAGTTTCCTGTGTGGAACATCAATATTGGTACAGCCTGGTCCCAGATCTGCTTGCACTTCAGCCAACTCACAACGGTAATCAGAGGAGTTGGCTAAACTAAAACCGATCTGGAAGCAGGCTAATATTGCTACCTGGCCCTAGCTTACCGTCACAACTTTTATTACAGACAAACATTACATGATCAGATCTGGAACCAGAAATATGACAAACTGACTTGTTGGAAAGGTGACATCCTATGATGGGGCCACGCTGAAAGTCACTGAGCTCTTCAGTGAGGCCATCCTACCGACAATGTTTGTCTATGGAGATTGTATGGCTGTGTGCTCCATTTTATACACCTGTCAGCAATGGGTCTGGCTGAAATAGTCGAATCCACTAACTTCTCAACTACAGGGCTCTGGTCAAAAGTAGTGCACTATAAAAAAATAGGGTGCCATTGGGGACATTATATTATCATCTGGTGCATGGCGTTGGCGTGTGTGGCGTACCTTCATGGCATAGCGGGCATCCATCGAGTGCTTTGCCATCAGGTTCTTGAGGCTGGCGAGGGCCAGGTGGCGCAGGTCCTGCTCATCCTGCAACGCCAGGCCCAGCTCCCGTAGCAACAAGCCCGTCAGGAAGTGCTTCCGGCAGAACTCGCCCGTCAGGCTGTACTCCGGCACATCCACTAGGGGGAGAATAAGGAGGGAGAGAGAGGCGGTTGGGGGGGAGAAAGACAGGGGGAGAGAAATAGGCAGAAAGAGAGAGTGTGGGAGGAAGAGAGAGAGAGCGAGAGAGAGAGAGAGCTCATGTACAAGTGGTTCTCAACCTTCTTTATAGCAGAGACCAGAAAGCTATGGTCCTTCCTTCCTTGGAGGAATGCTTACATTAAAACTAACACTTTAGACTAAATTGATGTCAGCTAATCATTTTAGTGAGAGAGAGCTGAGCTGGTCCTAGTACCAGAGGTTGAAAAATATACTACTGCTGCCCATACGAGAATTCTCCTGCACAACCACCACTACACTAAATGTTAGAACTAAATGATGGGTTGTTAATTCCATCCAGTTCTGGTCGTATGGTAAAGAACACCAGTACAACATCATGTGAATATCACAACACGGGACCAATAGTTACCCTGAGCACTTTGCTTCTCTTGTGATGCATTGTCTGAAATGGACAGGAAAGAGAAAGAACAGAAAAGAAAGTGTTAAGCGGTGCAATGAATGAAGATGAATGCAACGGCATTAATACCTAAGACGGACTTCGATTAGGTCCCTGTGAACCCTAGATGACCTCTGACCTGTGATGTGAGCGGAGGGGAGGGGCAGACTGAGAGGGATGTAGTGCTCGTGGTTGCACACCTCTCGCAGGAACTCAAACTTGAACTCACACAGCACCTGTTGAGAGAAACATCGGGGTCACAACTAGGGCTGTGGTGGTCACGGAATTTCGTCAGCCGGGTGATTGTCAAGCAAGTAACTGTCGGTCTCACGGTAATTGACCGTTAATTAACATAAACACATTTAGCATCTCCTGGCGACTGATGCAGACCTTTGTAACATATACATTTTAAAAAGTTGAATAAATCCATGTAATATAGCCTACACCGTCACAATAAATCCATGTAATATAACCTACACATTCACAATAAATCCATGTAATATAACCTACACCTTCACAATAAATCCATGTAATATAACCTACACCTTCACAATAAATCCATGTAATATAACCTACACCTTCACAATAAATCCATGTAATACAGCCTACACCGTCACAATAAATCCATGTAATATAACCTACACCTTCACAATAAATCCATGTAATATAGCCTACACCTTCACAACAAATCCATGTAATATAACCTACACCTTCACAATAAATCCATGTAATATAACCTACACCTTCACAATAAATCCATGTAATATAACCTACACCTTCACAATAAATCCATGTAATATAACCTACACCTTCACAATAAATCCATGTAATATAACCTACACATTCACAATAAATCCATGTAATATAACCTACACCTTCACAATAAATCCATGTAATTAAACCTACACCTTCACAATAAATCCATGTAATATAACCTGCAACTTCACAACAAATCCATGTAATATAACCTACACCTTCACAATAAATCCATGTAATTAAACCTACACCTTCACAATAAATCCATGTAATATAACCTACACCACAATAAATCCATGTAATATAACCTACACCTTCACAATAAATCCATGTACTATAACCTACACCGTCACAATAAATCCATGTAATATAACCTACACCTTCACAATAAATCCATGTAATTAAACCTACACCTTCACAATAAATCCATGTAATATAACCTACACCTTCACAATAAATCCATGTAATATAACCTACACCTTCACAATAAATCCATGTAATTAAACCTACACCGTCACAATAAATCCATGTCCTATAACCTACACCTTCACAATAAATCCATGTAATATAACTTACACCTTCACAATAAATCCATGTAATATAACCTACACCTTCACAATAAATCCATGTAATATAACTTACACCTTCACAATAAATCCATGTAATATAACCTACACCTTCACAATTAATCCATGTAATATAACCTACACCTTCACAATAAATCCATGTAATATAACCTACACCTTCACAATAAATCCATGTAATATAACTTACACCTTCACAATAAATCCATGTAATATAACCTACACCTTCACAATAAATCCATGTAATATAACTTACACCTTCACAATAAATCCATGTAATATAACCTACACCTTCACAATAAATCCATGTAATATAACCTACACCTTCACAATAAATCCATGTAATATAACCTACACCTTCACAATAAATCCATGTAATATAACCTACACCTTCACAATAAATCCATGTAATATAACCTACACCGTCACAATAAATCCATGTAATATAACCTACACATTCACAATAAATCCATGTAATTTAATAACCTACACCTTCACAATAAATCCATGTAATATAACCTACACCTTCACAATAAATCCATGTAATATAACCTACACCTTCACAATAAATACATGTAATACAGCCTACACCGTCACAATAAATCCATGTAATATAACCTACACCTTCACAATAAATCCATGTAATATAGCCTACACCTTCACAACAAATCCATGTAATATAACCTACACCTTCACAATAAATCCATGTAATATAACCTACACCTTCACAATAAATCCATGTAATATAACCTACACCTTCACAATAAATCCATGTAATATAACCTACACCTTCACAATAAATCCATGTAATATAACCTACACATTCACAATAAATCCATGTAATATAACCTACACCTTCACAATAAATCCATGTAATTAAACCTACACCTTCACAATAAATCCATGTAATATAACCTGCAACTTCACAACAAATCCATGTAATATAACCTACACCTTCACAATAAATCCATGTAATTAAACCTACACCTTCACAATAAATCCATGTAATATAACCTACACCACAATAAATCCATGTAATATAACCTACACCTTCACAATAAATCCATGTACTATAACCTACACCGTCACAATAAATCCATGTAATATAACCTACACCTTCACAATAAATCCATGTAATTAAACCTACACCTTCACAATAAATCCATGTAATATAACCTACACCTTCACAATAAATCCATGTAATATAGCCTACACCTTCACAACAAATCCATGTAATATAACCTACACCTTCACAATAAATCCATGTAATATAACCTACACCTTCACAATAAATCCATGTAATATAACCTACACCTTCACAATAAATCCATGTAATATAACCTACACCTTCACAATAAATCCATGTAATATAACCTACACATTCACAATAAATCCATGTAATATAACCTACACCTTCACAATAAATCCATGTAATTAAACCTACACCTTCACAATAAATCCATGTAATATAACCTGCAACTTCACAACAAATCCATGTAATATAACCTACACCTTCACAATAAATCCATGTAATTAAACCTACACCTTCACAATAAATCCATGTAATATAACCTACACCACAATAAATCCATGTAATATAACCTACACCTTCACAATAAATCCATGTACTATAACCTACACCGTCACAATAAATCCATGTAATATAACCTACACCTTCACAATAAATCCATGTAATTAAACCTACACCTTCACAATAAATCCATGTAATATAACCTACACCTTCACAATAAATCCATGTAATATAACCTACACCTTCACAATAAATCCATGTAATTAAACCTACACCGTCACAATAAATCCATGTCCTATAACCTACACCTTCACAATAAATCCATGTAATATAACTTACACCTTCACAATAAATCCATGTAATATAACCTACACCTTCACAATAAATCCATGTAATATAACTTACACCTTCACAATAAATCCATGTAATATAACCTACACCTTCACAATTAATCCATGTAATATAACCTACACCTTCACAATAAATCCATGTAATATAACCTACACCTTCACAATAAATCCATGTAATATAACTTACACCTTCACAATAAATCCATGTAATATAACCTACACCTTCACAATAAATCCATGTAATATAACTTACACCTTCACAATAAATCCATGTAATATAACCTACACCTTCACAATAAATCCATGTAATATAACCTACACCTTCACAATAAATCCATGTAATATAACCTACACCTTCACAATAAATCCATGTAATATAACCTACACCTTCACAATAAATCCATGTAATATAACCTACACCGTCACAATAAATCCATGTAATATAACCTACACATTCACAATAAATCCATGTAATTTAATAACCTACACCTTCACAATAAATCCATGTAATATAACCTACACCTTCACAATAAATCCATGTAATATAACCTACACCTTCACAATAAATCCATGTAATACAGCCTACACCGTCACAATAAATCCATGTAATATAACCTACACCTTCACAATAAATCCATGTAATATAGCCTACACCTTCACAACAAATCCATGTAATATAACCTACACCTTCACAATAAATCCATGTAATATAACCTACACCTTCACAATAAATCCATGTAATATAACCTACACCTTCACAATAAATCCATGTAATATAACCTACACCTTCACAATAAATCCATGTAATATAACCTACACATTCACAATAAATCCATGTAATATAACCTACACCTTCACAATAAATCCATGTAATTAAACCTACACCTTCACAATAAATCCATGTAATATAACCTGCAACTTCACAACAAATCCATGTAATATAACCTACACCTTCACAATAAATCCATGTAATTAAACCTACACCTTCACAATAAATCCATGTAATATAACCTACACCACAATAAATCCATGTAATATAACCTACACCTTCACAATAAATCCATGTACTATAACCTACACCGTCACAATAAATCCATGTAATATAACCTACACCTTCACAATAAATCCATGTAATTAAACCTACACCTTCACAATAAATCCATGTAATATAACCTACACCTTCACAATAAATCCATGTAATATAACCTACACCTTCACAATAAATCCATGTAATTAAACCTACACCGTCACAATAAATCCATGTCCTATAACCTACACCTTCACAATAAATCCATGTAATATAACTTACACCTTCACAATAAATCCATGTAATATAACCTACACCTTCACAATAAATCCATGTAATATAACCTACACCTTCACAATTAATCCATGTAATATAACCTACACCTTCACAATAAATCCATGTAATATAACCTACACCTTCACAATAAATCCATGTAATATAACTTACACCTTCACAATAAATCCATGTAATATAACCTACACCTTCACAATAAATCCATGTAATATAACTTACACCTTCACAATAAATCCATGTAATATAACCTACACCTTCACAATAAATCCATGTAATATAACCTACACCTTCACAATAAATCCATGTAATATAACCTACACCTTCACAATAAATCCATGTAATATAACCTACACCTTCACAATAAATCCATGTAATATAACCTACACCGTCACAATAAATCCATGTAATATAACCTACACATTCACAATAAATCCATGTAATTTAATAACCTACACCTTCACAATAAATCCATGTAATATAACATACACCGTCACAATAAATCCATGTACTATAGCCTACACCTTCACAATAAATCCATGTAATTTAATAACCTACACCTTCACAATAAATCCATGTAATACAGCCTACACCGTCACAATAAATCCATGTAATATAACCTACACCTTCACAATAAATCCATGTAATACAGCCTACACCGTCACAATAAATCCATGTACTATAACCTACACCTTCACAATAAATCCATGTAATATAGCCTACACCTTCACAATTAATCCATGTAATATAGCCTACACCTTCACAATAAATCCATGTACTATAACCTACACCTTCACAATAAATCCATGTACTATAACCTACACCTTCACAATAAATCCATGTAATACAGCCTACACCTTCACAATAAATCCATGTAATATAACCTACACCTTCACAATAAATCCATGTACTATAACCTACACCTTCACAATAAATCCATGTACTATAACCTACACCTTCACAATTAATCCATGTAATATAGCCTACACCTTCACAATTAATCCATGTAATATAGCCTACACCTTCACAATAAATCCATGTAATATAACATACACCTTCACAATAAATCCATGTAATATAACCTACACCTTCACAATAAATCCATGTAATATAACCTACACCTTCACAATAAATCCATGTACTATAACCTACACCTTCACAATAAATCCATGTAATATAGCCTACACCTTCACAATTAATCCATGTAATATAGCCTACACCTTCACAATAAATCCATGTAATATAACCTACACCTTCACAATAAATCCATGTAATACAGCCTACACCTTCACAATAAATCCATGTAATATAACCTACACCTTCACAATAAATCCATGTAATATAACCTACACCGTCACAATAAATCCATGTAATATAACCTACACCGTCACAATAAATCCATGTAATATAACCTACACATTCACAATAAATCCATGTAATATAACCTACACCTTCACAATAAATCCATGTAATATAACCTACACCTTCACAATAAATCCATGTAATATAACCTACACCTTCACAATAAATCCATGTAAAATAACCTACACCTTCACAATAAATCCATGTAATATAGCCTACACCGTCACAATAAATCCATGTAATATAACCTACACCTTCACAATAAATCCATGTAATATAACCTACACCTTCACAATAAATCCATGTAATATAGCCTACACCATCACAATAAATCCATGTAATATAACCTACACCTTCACAATAAATCCATGTAATATAGCCTACACCTTCACAATAAATCCATGTAATATAGCCTACACCTTCACAACAAATCCATGTAATATAACCTACACCTTCACAATAAATCCATGTAATATAACCTACACCTTCACAATAAATCCATGTAATATAACCTACACATTCACAATAAATCCATGTAATATAACCTACACCTTCACAATAAATCCATGTAATATAACCTACACCTTCACAATAAATCCATGTAATATAACCTACACCTTCACAATAAATCCATGTAATATAGCCTACACCTTCACAATAAATCCATGTAATATAACCTACACCTTCACAATAAATCCATGTAATATAACCTACACCATCACAATAAATCCATGTAATATAACCTACACCTTCACAATAAATCCATGTAATATAACCTACACCTTCACAATAAATCCATGTAATATAACCTACACCTTCACAATAAATCCATGTAATATAGCCTACACCTTCACAATAAATCCATGTAATATAACCTACACCTTCACAATAAATCCATGTAATATAGCCTACACCTTCACAATAAATCCATGTAATATAACCTACACCTTCACAATAAATCCATGTAATATAACCTACACCTTCATAATAAATCCATGTAATATAGCCTACACCTTCACAATAAATCCATGTAATATAGCCTACACCTTCACAATAAATCCATTTAATATAACCTACACCTTCATAATAAATCCATGTAATATAGCCTACACCATCACAATAAATCCATGTAATATAACCTACACCTTCACAATAAATCCATGTAATATAACCTACACCTTCATAATAAATCCATGTAATATAACCTACACCATCACAATAAATCCATGTAATATAACCTACACCTTCACAATAAATCCATGTAATATAACCTACACCACAATAAATCCATGTAATATAGCCTACACCTTCACAATAAATCCATGTAATATAACCTACACCTTCACAATAAATCCATGTAATATAACCTACACCTTCACAATAAATCCATGTAATATAACCTACACCTTCACAATAAATCCATGTAATATAACCTACACCTTCACAATAAATCCATGTAATATAACCTACACCTTCACAATAAATCCATGTAATATAGCCTACACCTTCACAATAAATCCATGTAATATAACCTACACCTTCACAATAAATCCATGTAATATAACCTACACCACAATAAATCCATGTAATATAGCCTACACCTTCACAATAAATCCATGTAATATAACCTACACCTTCACAATAAATCCATGTAATATAACCTACACCTTCACAATAAATCCATGTAATATAACCTACACCTTCACAATAAATCCATGTAATATAACCTACACCTTCACAATAAATCCATGTAATATAGCCTACACCTTCACAATAAATCCATGTAATATAGCCTACACCTTCACAATAAATCCATGTACTATAACCTACACCTTCACAATAAATCCATAATTTCTTTTAGACAGGTCTAAAGAAACATGATATGACGAAACTGTAGTCTATTTCAGAAGAACAGAACAGCATACTCTGAGTTGTCCTGATGTTGGGTCCTGATCTAGCTATGCCAAATGGCTGAGGGCTTCACTTGTTCATTTAGCAGACAAGATTTGCTTAGAATTCTGCGGCATTATTTTATAGTATGAAGAATACAATTGAACAGAGCTGAATAAAATAGAAAGGATATTTTCTCCAAACGATTTGAGGGAGTGCGCACATGCGGCTATTCTGTGTTGAGCAGTTAACAAAGAAATAGGGACTCCTATATGGTAATTTAGAGTTATTCATGTAACTTTAGTTGTTCTACAGACGCTGGGCTATATGTCTTGATTTTTAATACACTAAAGCTGCATGATGCGACTCTAATATTTGAAAAAAGTCCCTTGAAAGGCATGAGCTCTGCTTTGTTTTTTTGCGCAGTCCGTATACACTTAGTCAATCTCTCATTCACAATTTGAGAAGCACTTGATAATGCCTCGCATTTCCTGGCGGCATCCACTTTGTGTGGCCACAAAGCACCCAAAAAAATCCATGCCTTTTGCACGCCTTCTCCCTAAATGCTGGCCGCTCTGAAGCACCTCTCATCTCACTCACATGGCTCTCCATCACTTGATTGGGTCTTTCCTACAGGCTACAAGTGAAGACAGACACATCGTGGACGCAAATGCTCGCGTCCTTTTCCAATTCCGAGGTGCATATTGAAGATATTGGAGGAACTGTCCACATTTACTTTTCCTCAGCCAACAAGAGGAGTAGGCCTAATGAACAGCCAAGCACTAGCCTATGTCGTTCTACTATCCCCCATAGTACAAAAGTTGACCTATTCTATTCTGTGTGAGAAATACATATTCCAAACCGTCTGGGACAGTTGTTGGATGCGATAGATCCCAAATTAATACAACCACTACCAACAAAAACAAAAATGTACGCACTGAGACTGACGCAACAGCTCAAAACGTTTAGCTTTAAAATGTCGATAAACTGTTAAGCTATTTCTTCACATTATAAGTGCAGCAATGCCATTAGTGGAAAACACCATTCTCAAAAGTGACCACAAATGTGATTCTGCATGTAATGCTTTTATTATAAAGGTGCATTTTTCTGGTGAAAATGATCTTCCCCAAACTTGAAACTCACGCGCTGACAGTTAGGCTCCACACCCGTTGTAAAGTGGATTAATGTGCTTCATTTTAAAAGAAGCTATTTGGCCACTAAGTTGTGATTACAAACCTTATGCAAACATATAGGCTTATGGGCTAGGCTACATCAGGTGTGTGACTATGATTAGAAAAAGTTGAAAACAAAAAAGCCATTGTTTCTTGCCTTATGCTGGGAATAATTCACAAGTGATAATATATAACTCACAAGTGTTTGGCTAATATTGTCACCCATCAGACTAATCTTGTCTTTACATATACTAAATAATATATGTGTGAAATTCGTTTTTTCAATTTAAAATGGACCATTATCATGCATCTGATTCAAAACAGGGGCAGGGAAAAAAATACATGTCATCTCTGACTTAAATAGTGTTTGGAGGACGCTTTTCCCGTGGTTCCTTTTCATGCCAACCAGGAAGGCTATACTCCTGTTGTAAAGATAAGCAATGTGCTTAATATTAGGAAGGTTGAACAATAAATATAGTAGGCCTAGCCTATAGAAAGCTGATGGGATCCTCTTCTTTTTTTAATAGAGGCCACCATTCTGTTTTCTTGCGCAGTTGCATAGCCTATAGAAATGTTATGCAGCATGAGCTCATGGGCACTCATGAAGTGCTTGATTAGATTTTCCATTTCATTTGCATTGATGTCAGAGTGATTAGAGGGACAATAGAGTGCTGAGTACCAGACACTTAGCAAGTTTGGGAGGCTACTAACGACCATCGGCAGCATTAGAGCTTGGAGAAGCCTAATTACCGTGACTAAACCGTCACGTGGAATTTGACTGCCTTCATGACTCGTGACCGTCGGTGTGGCAGTAATACGGTCACCGCAACAGCTCTAGTCACCACCTGATTGACCGACTAAAAACACCACAACACCTCGGAAGTTCATTGTTTTCTATTCTAGTAGATATATAATTGGTTTCTATTGCATTCTATTCTACCGTGAGTGACATTGGCTATTACACCGACAGATGAGGAAATGCTTTATTCACATATCCTCCGTCACTGAGAAACAGAATGAGAAGGATGTGTGTATTTGTGTGTTTGTGTATGTTTGTGTATGAGTGTGTGTGTGTGTGTGTGTGTGTGTGTGTGTTTGTGTATGTTTGTGTATGTTTGTGTGTGTGTGTGTGTGTGTGTGTGTGTGTGTGTATGAGTGTGTGTGTGTGTGTTTGTGTATGTGTATGTGTGTGTTTGTGTATGAGTGTGTGTGTGTGTGTGTGTGTGTGTGTGTGTTACCTTGTTGTCAGTGGCTGTGATCATGTTGACATAGTTGCTGATCAGCTTGAAGGTGAACCCTCGGTCCATGAGGGTGAAGCAACGCTGGAGGGAGGAAAAGAGGGAGGGAGGGAGGGAGGAAAAGAGGGAGGGAGGGAAAGAGGGAGGGAGGGAGGGAAAGAGGGAGGGAGGGAGGAAAAGAGGGAGGGAGGGAGGAAAAGAGGGCGGGGTGGATGGAGGGAAAGGAGGGGGGAGGGAGATAAGGAGGAGAGGAAGGAAGTTGGGAAAGAGGGAGTGATGGATGGAGGGAGGGAGGTCAGCATTAGTTAATAAAGAACATGAAAGAGAGAGCCCATTTCATAATTTCACAACACAGTTGAAAACATGCTTTTGAACTCTGGCGACTACTAAGTATCTTTTAAACTTCCCGTTTTAGGATGGATGTGTCAATGTGTAGTTCATACATGCGTAATCTACTCCTCTGTAAGGTCATCTCTGTATACCCATCGCAAGACCCACTGGTTGATGCTTATTTATAAAACCCTCTTAGGCCTCACTCCTCCCTATCTGAGATACCTACTGCAGCCCTCATCCTCCCACATACAACACCTGTTCTGCCAGTCACATTCTATTAAAGGTCCCCAAAGCACACACATCCCTGGGTCGCTCCTATTTTCAGTTCGGTGCAGCTACTGACTGGAACGAGCTACAAAAAACACTCAAACGGGACAGTTTTTATCTTCATCTCTCATTCAAAGACTCAATCATGGACACTCTTACTGACCAGTTGTGGCTGCTTCATGTGATGTATTGTTCTCTACCTTCTTGCCTTTGTGTTGTTGTTTGTGCCAAGTAATGTTTGTACCATGTTGTGTTGCTACCATGTTGTTGTCATGTGGTGTTGCTGCCATGCTAGGTTGTTGTTTTTACGTCTCTCTTTATGTAGTGTTGTGGTGTCTCTCTTTGTTGTTCCTATATTTGTATTTCTCATCCCAGCCCCCGTCGCCACAGGAGGCCTTTTGTCTTTTGGTAGGCCGTCATTGTAAATAAGAATGAAAGAATTCTAGCTCATGAATTTCAGCCCTCGTATTTGAGTGACATCTAGCAAAAGGCACATCATGCCCACAGGGCAGAGTGAGAGAGAATGCGATGAAGGGGTGCACATATATGCACAATATGTGACGTAGTGTGCAATTTCCGGGGAGACCACTTTTGGCTCATGAGTGCTACTTTCAGAAATACTGTCTAAAAAGTATACAAAAGTACCGGAGAATCTCTTGAAGGAAATCAGTATCTAACAATAATTAGCAGTGGAAGCCATTTTCATTTACAGTTAGCTTAATTGCATTCAACTCGGCTTCCGAATCATTAGTCAGGGAATATAAATGCATTACCCTCGGCAGCATTTGAGCCTGATTTCGACAAGCGCTAAAGACAGCTCCCTAAACATGTAATTTGTGTGTGATGTGTGTGATGCCCACCTTGACAAAGGCTGCCACGGCCAGGTTGGCACTGCGGGTTTCCTCTGCCAGCTCTTTGTTCTTCCAGAAGATGTGGTCGGACACGGTCATGACTAGGCTCTCCAGACGACTCAGGTAGGTTGAAGGGAACCTCTGTGGTCGAGGGAGCTGAGGCCACACATAATATGGAACTTAACATATTGTATTAGTTGCCCTAGCAACACTAAGGTCGTAGGTTCAATTCCAGCAGGGATCACATATACATACTAACAGCACTGAATGGAACAGTGTGACATAGGACAGATGCAGGCCCAATACAAGGTCGGAAAGTAGGCCGCAGGGAATCTGAATATGTCTGACTTCAGTACTAACTTTCAAGTGTTTTCCACACTGCATGTATTATAGTGTATCGTGTTTGTGTATTTGTATGCGGTTCTTCCAAAATGAATTTCCCTGTAAAAGGACAATAAATTATATTGTATCGTACTGTAAGTTGCTTTGATAAAAGTGTCTGGTAAGTGGCATACACACACCGGCCAGTTTATTAGGTACACCACCCCGTTCACAAAAATGGATTGCTCTTAACAGACAGTGATTCACTTGGCCACGGTTTGCTATATAAAGCAGCCATCAAGGCATTCAGTTACTTTTCGAATGAACGTTAGAATGGGCAAAACAAGTGACCTAAGCGACTTCGAGCGTGGCATGACCGTCTGTGCGGGGCACACCGGATCCAATACCACAGAAACGGCCACACTGATGGGCTTTTCCCGCACGATAGCACTCAAGGACTTTAAAGTACTTTTTCAAGCACTAATATTTATTTTCAAGGACCATCAATTTGTAATAGTTAATATTATTATTTTGTAATAGTTGCCACCAGATGGCAGTATATCGCCACCACCTCATGCAAAAAACGGAGTATTCGTCACTGGCTTACAAGTTCCAAATCAAATCAAATGTTATTGGTCATACACACATGGTTAGCAGATGTTATTGCGAGTGTAGCGAAATGCTTGTAAATAACAATACATTGTTTCACTACGTATTTACTATATATACACGAGTGTTAAGTCAGTACTTATGATTTTGCAATTTGAGTAGTGATGAGCAGAGTTTTGGGACATGCCTACTGGTGAACACACATTTTCTATTCGCATGACCACACAATTCCATCTTAATGACTGTTTTTTGGGGGAATTTGGGATTCTACTAATTAATAGCCTTTAGTGTCGCCGGTCGGGAGAAGGGCGGGTGGGCTGGGTGAGGAAACTGCAGGAAACGGCTTGATAAAGTGGAATATCGCAGGCGCCCCCGTGAATGAGGCGATTTGCAAAAAAAAGCTCTGGAGGTTGTTGCAGAGAAAAAGTCTACATAATGTAGAACTGGCGCCAGCGCAGGATGCAGCGTTGTGTCTTTCCTCCTTCATGTTGCTCTTCAGGGCCGATTCACCCACGCTCGCAATGTCAAAGTCTGACGCATGTTTTGCACCTTACACAGTGTGGGTTGGTTGTGTCCAGTGACATAGTGGTTTAAGAAAAAGGTGGGTAAACTACACTGAACAAAAATATAAGATGCAACATGTAAAGTTGTCGGTCCCATGTTTCATCAGCTGAAATAGAAGATCTCAGAAAAGTTCCATACCCACAAAAGGCAGGATTTAATCGACATTTGCTCTGCATTTTCAGCCATCGATGTGACATTTGGCCACGCCTAAACAGTCCGTACATGCCTGGCTGAGTGGCAGTGTGGGTGGAATGAGTGAGTTCGCCTGGCAACGGCAGTGCGAAACACGTGAGGAAATACAACTCAGTAGTCTGCCTGGAATACATTTTTCTAATATCTTTCATAAACATATTTATCATTATCTGTCCTCCTCTCATTTTAATTGTACTTTTCAAGTACCAACTTGAGAAAATGTTAGATTTTCAAGGTATTTCAGTACTTGAATTTCAGAATGCCAAATTCAAGTACTTTTAAGCACCTCAACCACCTTGTGCCAACCCTGTGTCTAGGGTTTACAGAGAACATTCAGTCAGTGGCAGTCCTCTGGGCGAAAACAGCTCGTTGATGAGAGAGATCGAAGGAGAAGGCCAAGAATAGTGCAAACTAACAGGCGGGCCACAGACAGACAAATAACAGCGCACTACAACAGTGGTGTGCAGAACGGCATCTCGGAACGCACATTTGTCCAGCCTTGTCACGGATGGGTTATTGCAGCAGTCGACCACACCGGGTTCCACTGCTATCAGCTAAAACAAGAAGAAACGAGCGACTCCAGTTGACACACGATCACCAACACTGGACAATTGAGGGGGTGAAAAACATTGCCTGGAACATGACAGGGAGTTCAGTTTACTTGATTGGGCTGTGGAATCCCCAGACCTCAACCCAAAAGCGCATCTTTGGGATGGGATGGAATGGGCTGCATGGACCAAAATCCCTGTGGAATTCTTCCAACACCATGTAGAATGCCCCGAAGAATTCAGACTGTTCTGAAGGCAAAGGGGTGTCCGACTCAGTACTCAATGGGTGTACCTAATAAACTGGCCGGTGAGTGTATAATATAATCATTAGATATACTCTTTGAGTGATGAGGTTTGAGAACGTGATGGTCTCTTTGCGTGAGTTAAATATAACAGGGACATTGACACTAAAATGTCAAAATGTATTCCTCAGTGTAATGAAGACAGAATTAGTCTCATGTAGTGTTTATGGGTATGCTAATCTGTCACCTCCCCTCGCACAGGGAGTGTATATGTATATATTATAACTTCATATGTTATGTTTCTATACCTTGACATTGTCTGAGTCCACTAGATGCTGGGCCATGGACTTGACAATGAGCTCGAAGAAGAACCAGGAAAACTGCAGCAGACAAGGGGAAAAGGTCAAACAGGGGTCAGATCATCCGGGTTACGTTCAGTTAATGACACCCTATTCCCTATATAGTGCACAATTTTTTAACCAGAGCCCTATGGGTTCCTATAAAGGGAATAGGGTGTCGTTTGGGACTAGGCGTGGCGTCCCTCTAGGCTCACCCTGAGGATGTTCCTGATGGCCAGCTGCTCGTTGCTCTTCAGGTCAGAGGACATGCCCTTGGCCAGCTCCTCGTGGACCGTCCGGAAGCCATGCGACTCCGCCTTGAACACAAACTGACCAACCGCAGTGGAGACAACAAGGTCAATGAGACAGACGGACATAGAGACAGTAAGACAAACACACTGTACCGACACCTTTTGCTCTCTCACTTTCTGTACATGCAATTAGTAGCATCAAGTGAACCAAACATGCAATGTGCTTGGCTCTGCATTGAATTAAAAACAAAACAACGCCGATTAAGGTTGATGTAATCAGAGTTGAGGAAGAAGAAAAAGCTGAGTCTGACAAAATATGCAATAAATTATGCATCAAAAAATCTTGATCTAATGTAGTTTTCCTTGGCACATGAAATGCATTGGGGTACGTGCTCCTGTACTGTATCTATAAATCTATGTGATTATTTTGGCACTCAATCTATTTTTCTCTTTTTGTGGGAAATGTTCCACCCACACTGTACGTGTATGGTACACACACGCCTCATTACCACAGACGTCACCCAATTGAGTTAATTCATTAACAATGGTAACCACACGTACGCGCATCCACACATATTGCGACGATGCACGCACACGTGCATATGCAACGTGCACAAACACACACATCTGGTGTCCAGCCACACACACCCACACGGCGAGAAAGCACTGGTCGAAAATTGCTTGCTGCTAGCCCCACGAGCAGCATGCCAATCAGTTGCCATAGCAACGCCAGTTCCATTACAGTGGCCCTCCCATTCTTTCCTCCCCTCTTCTCCTTCCACCCTCCCTCCATTTCTCTTTCTGTCTCTCTGCCCCTCTTAAAGATCAATTGTAGGATTCTAATTTTCTTTCTACAAGACATGAAAAATCTTGTGGTAAGCTGGTTCTATCCTCCATTTCCCTTACTCACTTTCACTTTTCTTCCTCTGCCTCTCACTCTCTTCTTAACAAGCATGCCTTGCATTCTTATTGAAAAGGCTCGGTGTCCTTGTTTGCCTTCCACCAGACACCCCCCTTCTCTCTTCCCCACAGCCATGCTTGTCTGTGTGTGAGCTGAGAGCCGTGTGTGTGGCAGACTCTCTCTCGTGTCTCTGTATCCACAGTGTTCTGGGCACATTGCCCTAGACCCTCAGCCACACTCCTGCACTCACCACACCCCAAAGCCCCCTCCGTAGCCCACACACACACAATGTACACACACGCACACACACAGTCACGTGTGAATGCGCACAAACTCACACACATA